>NW_027456873.1:162500-190000 GCF_040206685.1 Ascaphus truei
AAAAGAGACAAAGAGACAGAGGAGGGAGAGAGAAAAAGAGAGAGGAGGGAGAGAGAAAAAGAGACAGGAGAGAGAAGGAGACAGAGGGGGGAGAGAAAGAGAGGGGAGAGAAAGAGACCAGAGAGAGGGGAGACCAGAGAGAGGGGAGACCAGAGAGGGGGGAGACCAGAGAGAGGGGAGACGGGGGAGACCAGAGAGAGGGGAGACGGGGGAGACCAGAGAGAGGGGAGACGGGGGAGACCAGAGAGAGGGGTGACGGGGGAGACCAGAGAGAGGGGGGAGACCAGAGAGAGGGGGGAGACCAGAGAGAGGGGAGACGGGGGAGACCAGAGAGAGGGGAGACCAGAGAGAGGGGAGACCAGAGAGAGGGAGACCAGAGAGGGGGGAGACGGGGAGACCAGAGAGAGGGGAGACGGGGGGAGACCAGAGAGAGGGGAGATGGGGGGAGACCAGAGAGAGGGGGGCAGGGGTGACTGACTGACCGGGACAGGGGTGACTGACTGACCGGGGCAGGGGTGACTGACTGACCGGGGCAGGGGTGACTGACTGACCGGGGCAGGGGTGACTGACTGACCGGGGCAGGGGTGACTGACTGACCGGGGCAGGGGTGACTGACTGACCGGGGCAGGGGTGACTGACTGACCGGGGCAGGGGTGACTGACTGACCGGGGCAGGGGTGACTGACTGACCGGGGCAGGGGTGACTGACTGACCGGGGCAGGGGTGACTGACTGACCGGGGCAGGGGTGACTGACTGACCAGGGCAGGGGTGACTGATTCACCGGGGCAGGGGTGACTGACTGATTGGGGGGGGGGGGGAGGTACCTCTGGTGTCACACATACTCCCATACACACATACACATTCTCCTATATATATACATACACACACACACACACACACATACATACACACACTCCCACATACATACACACACTCCCACATACATACACACACTCCCACATACATACACACACTCCCACATACATACACACACTCTCACATACATACACACACTCCCACATACATACACACACTCCCACATACATACACACACTCCCACATACATACACACACTCCCACACACATATATACACACACACACACATATATACACACCTATATACACACACACAGGCCGCGACCAGCACCACCATGCTCCCCTGCCCATCTCCTGCTCCGCTCCCACATGAGGGGGCATCCCCCGCTCCCATCACCCGGCGCGGTCTCTGACGCGGGACCGGGGGGAAGCGGGGACATGAGGGGGCATCCCCCGCTCCCATCACCCGGCGCGCTCTCTGACGCGGGACCGGGGGGAAGCGGGGACATGAGGGGGCATCCCCTGCTCCCATCACCCGGCGCGCTCTCTGACGCGGGACCGGGGAGAAGCGGGGACGGAAGCGGGGACATGAGGGGGCATCCCCCGCTCCCATCACCCGCTGCGCTCTCTGACACGGGACCGGGGGTTAAGCGGGGGGGGGGGGGGGACAGGGACATGAGGGGGCATCCCCCGCTCCCATCACCCGCCGCGCTCTCTGACACGGGACCAGGGGGGAAGCAGGGGGGGGGGAACGGGGACATGAGAGGGCATCCCCCGCTCCCATCACCATAACTGCGGGCAGCAGGAGCACCGGAGAGGGGAGGGAGGTGGAGGAAGGCACAGATAATACTTACTGTGTCCTCCATCCTCCATGGGAAAAAAATGGCCGCTCGTTGGGGGCTGGCTCATATAGAGCCTGGCCGCGCGCCCACAAAGCCTGGGAGCGCGCGCCAATCATCTGTCAGGTAGGGGGAGTTTTTTTTTTTTTTCCAGCCAGCGCGAGCAGGGAAATTTCAGCGCGAGCAGGGAAATTTCAGCGCGAGCAGGGAAAATTTAAAAAACAAAACACGTGTGCTGCTTGGGCCAATAGTTACTCGCCTGGGGGTTAAATCCACCCGCCCCGGGCGAGTAAATGTATAGGATTGTCGAACACTGTATATATATATATATAATCTTCTTCTCTCTGAAGAAGACCGTTTTAGTCGGAACGCGTTGGAGTGAGAGTCTGTGGAGTGGGACCCCTACCCTTTTCCATGACAGGAGGCCTTGGCTATCTGTAAATTGGCCTTTCACACCTACGCTTTAATGGTGATGTATTTACATCTTTAATACTCGAGCATTTATTGCCTCCATTTCTGCAATTACTATTTTACAACAACAGCTATCTCCTTACGTTATGTGCACAAATCTGCAGTGTGTGTAGAGGTATATGTGCATGCTTGGATCAGAGCTGCTTGTGTGGAGAGGTATATGAGCATGCTTGGATCAGAGCTGCTTGTGTGTAGAGGTATATGTGCATGCTTGGATCAGAGCTGCTTGTGTGTAGAGGTATATGTGCATGCTTGGATCAGAGCTGCTTGTGTGGAGAGGTATATGTGCATGCTTGGATCAGAGCTGCTTGTGTGTAGAGGTATATGTGCATGCTTGGATCAGAGCTGCTTGTGTGTAGAGGTATATGTGCATGCTTGGATCAGAGCTGCTTGTGTGTAGAGGTATATGTGCATGATTGGATCAGAGCTGCTTGTGTGTAGAGGTATATGTGCATGCTTGGATCAGAGCTGCTTGTGTGGAGAGGTATATGTGCATGCTTGGATCAGAGCTGCTTGTGTGTGTAGAGGTATATGTGCATGCTTGGATCAGAGCTGCTTGTGTGTAGAGGTATATGTGCATGCTTGGATCAGAGCTGCTTGTGTGTAGAGGTATATGTGTATGCTTGGATCAGAGCTGCTTGTGTGTAGAGGTATATGTGCATGCTTGGATCAGAGCTGCTTGTGTGTAGAGGTATATGTGCATGCTTGGATCAGAGCTGCTTGTGTGTAGAGGTATATGTGCATGCTTGGATCAGAGCTGCTTGTGTGTAGAGGTATATGCGCATGCTTGGATCAGAGCTGCTTGTGTGGAGAGGTATATGCGCATGATTGGATCAGAGCTGCTTGTGTGTAGAGGTATATGCGCATGCTTGGATCAGAGCTGCTTGTGTGTAGAGGTATATGTGCATGATTGGATCAGAGCTGCTTGTGTGGAGAGGTATATGTGCATGCTTGGATCAGAGCTGGAGTGTGTGTAGAGGTATATGTGCATGCTTGGATCAGAGCTGCTTGTGTGTAGAGGTATATGTGCATGCTTGGATCAGAGCTGCTTGTGTGTAGAGGTATATGTGCATGCTTGGATCAGAGCTGCTTGTGTGGAGAGGTATATGTGCATGCTTGGATCAGAGCTGCTTGTGTGTAGAGGTATATGTGCATGCTTGGATCAGAGCTGCTTGTGTGTAGAGGTATATGTGCATGATTGGATCAGAGCTGCTTGTGTGGAGAGGTATATGTGCATGCGTGGATCAGAGCTGCAGTGTGTGTAGAGGTATATGTGCATGCTTGGATCAGAGCTGCAGTGTGTGGAGAGGTATATGTGCATGCTTGGATCAGAGCTGCTTGTGTGTGTAGAGGTATATGTGCATGCTTGGATCAGAGCTGCTTGTGTGTAGAGGTATATGTGCATGCTTGGATCAGAGCTGCTTGTGCTGGTGATTACTTTTGCTGTTCTTTGCCTCACGGAATACATGTTTGGTAGATGTGAGTCCCCCTCCTCTTTTATCAATTTTTCTTCCCTTGTTTTTAACCCACAGTAATACATTTGTATTGTTATCACTTTCTTGGCATGCCCGTGTGCTTCTTCATAAGGATGCTTTTTTCGTTGTAATACATATCCATTATCCTTTAGCACCACTGTCCATTGTTATTATATCATAAATCAAGACAGTTTCTGGGCAACAGTGACGCACTGTGTTGATGCGGTATACTTTGTGTCACATTATATATATATATATATATATATATATATATATAATCAAAAAATAAATAGACTATACCGTTCTGTGGCTAACGAAATGCTTTTATTTGTGCGAGCTTTCGAGATACGCTGATCTCTTCTTCTGGCGGTGTTACAATGAATGAAGCAAGCAAAGGGTATACTTAAAAACAGTGTCTCTTGGAATGTTATCTGTGCTTGTCTCTTCCCCCCCCCCCCCCCCTTGTGTGAATGTGATTTATGGCTAGAGGTGTTAAATGGTTCCTGAAAGTTAGTAATGTAAGAGTGTGTGTGTGTGTGTGTGTGTGTGTGTGTATCTGTGTGAATATAAATGAATGGAGAGCCCACAGTTTATACAGTGCTTTACAAAAGGTGTGTGTGTGGAGTGGGAGTTAATATAAATTGTTTGGGTAGGTGTGGAAATGTGAGAGATTGTAGCAAAACTAAAAGTGTGTGTAGATACTACAGTATGTGGTCCCTATTGGTGTATAGGGATGGAAAAACAAGGAGTATTTGTATGTGTAAGAGACAGCTGTGTGTGCATACATATAGCACAGTATGTACAGACATGGCCTTTAGCGCTCATGGGAAGAGAGTTCACTTGTGTCAGTAATGACTCATAAAATTTCGATCTCTGTTTAGGCCACCGCTAAGTGTCCCGAACAGTTGCATATATTTCTATTCGTGCAACCATCTCTATTTCGGTGTTTTAAGATTAACTTTGAGTATGGCAACCCCCAGATCGTCCATCTTATGGACAGAGTCAGAGAAATGTTCGCCGACAGGACTGTCTCTTGTTCCGCGTGTGATGCTGTGCGATGCAGGTTCATTCTCTTGTTTAGCCCCTGCCCCGTCTCACCTATGTAGTAGCAGCCCCCTGGACATTTCATGCACATGATGAGGAACACGACATTGCTGGAGGAACAGGTGAACCTTCCTCTGATTTTGTATTCCCGATTCCTGTGTGGTATTTGTATTGTGTCCGCTGTGTAGAGTATTGCGCAGGTTTTGCATCTTGCGTCCTGGCCTGGCATATATATAATTATATATATATATATTCCACAGAAGCAGCCGGCACTCCAGTTGCATGTAGAAAAAATTGGGTGCTTGTCCCATAAAGCAATAATAAACCACACGATTCCGTTTGAAGCACGAGATCAGGAGACAGCACTCTGGTAAGTTTGATCACAAGTTTTTGTACTGAAAAAGACACATAAACCGACGTGTCACGACAGGTCACTCTGCGCGTATTCTGACAGGCCGAGATGGCGTTTGCAGGGAGCTCGGGCGGTGGTAACATCTCTGCGGTGGCGCGGTCCGGATCCCAATACGTTCGCCGCGGAACCCGCTCTGGGCTTCAGTGTAAATCTCCGTCTCCCCCTGTCAGCCTCAGGCAGCTGTTTAGCTATATTTTTAGCCAATCCAGGATTCCTTTATCCCGTTTTATTGAACACTGTCTTCCTTTTTATTATTTTATATACCGTTTGTCATGTTGTTTATAGATTTAGTTTCATTTAGTTATATTTGATTATTCATGTGGTTTGTGTTCATTGTAACCGAACCCGGATCTGTGACGCATATGTACTGAGGTGGGGTTGGATCCCCTCGGTTATTTCTTGTTTTATTAATAAATAATTTACTATATTTTAATCTCTGGTGTGCATTGTGTGCATTTTTCTTCTTGTCTGCACAGTGCTTCAGATTCTGCATCTGAAAAAATGCCGGTGGATCGGGATGTGAGGTAGGGAAGTGACGTCCGCGCCGGAACGTTATTGCCACGCCTCCAAATATTCATTGCCACGCCCCCAAATCGCGCCCGCTGCATACCCTGCAAAGCCATTAAAAAGCTCAGGCTTCAGCAAGTGTATTGCAGCGTGTGTGCGCCTTCCCTCCTTCTGAAATACTATAGACCAGGCCTGCACAACTCGTAAAGCGAGAAGGGCCAAAATGCTCCAAGGAAAAAAAATTTGGGCCGCACGGGTAAAATCATCATCATCATCTCTCCTCCAGCACCTCTCATCATCATCCTCATATCTCCCCCAGAACCCCTCACTATCAACCTTTGCGATACTCCCCATCTATCTCTCATACCCCCATCTCTCCCCCTCACCCACACATAATACTCCCTCTCCACAAACACACAATACCCCACTGCACACCACACACATCCCACGCCCCCTGCACCTCACATCCTTCTCCCCCCTGCACCTCACATCACTCTCCCCCCCTGCACCTCACATCACTCTCCCCCCCTGCAACTCCAATCACCCCCCCCTGCACCTCCAATCACCCCTGCACCTCACCTCCCTTGCACCTCACATCACCCCCGGGACCACGGGGAATCGCTGCCATTTTTTTTTTGTTAAAGTTTTTTTTTATTGAACACTGTCTTCCTTTTTATTATTTTATATACCGTTTGTCATGTTGTTTATAGATTTAGTTTCATTTAGTTATATTTGATTATTCATGTGGTTTGTGTTCATTGTAACCGAACCCGGATCTGTGACGCATATGTACTGAGGTGGGGTTGGATCCCCTCGGTTATTTCTTGTTTTATTAATAAATAATTTACTATATTTTAATCTCTGGTGCGCATTGTGTGCATTTTTCTTCTTGTCTGCACAGTGCTTCAGATGCTGCATCTGAAAAAATGCCGGTGGATCGGGATGTGAGGTAGGGAAGTGACGTCCGCGCCGGAACGTTATTGCCACGCCTCCAAATATTCATTGCCACGCCCCCCAAACCGCGCCCCGCTGCATACCCTGCAAAGCCATTAAAAAGCTCAGGCTTCAGCAAGTGTATTGCAGCGTGTGTGCGCCTTCCCTCCTTCTGAAATACTATAGACCAGGCCTGCACAACTCGTAAAGCGAGAAGGGCCAAAATGCTCCAAGGAAAAAAAATTTGGGCCGCACGGGTAAAATCATCATCATCATCTCTCCTCCAGCACCTCTCATCATCATCCTCATATCTCCCCCAGAACCCCTCACTATCAACCTTTGCGATACTCCCCATCTATCTCTCATACCCCCATCTCTCCCCCTCACCCACACATAATACTCCCTCTCCACAAACACACAATACCCCACTGCACACCACACACATCCCACGCCCCCTGCACCTCACATCCTTCTACCCCCCTGCACCTCACATCACTCTCCCCCCCTGCACCTCACATCACTCTCCCCCCCTGCACCTCACACCACTCTCCCCCCCTGCACCTCCCATCTCTCCCCCCTGCACCTCACATCACTCTCCCCCCCTGCACCTCACATCACTCTCCCCCGCTGCACCTCACATCACTCTTCCCCCCTGCACCTCACATCACTCTTCCCCCCTGCACCTCACATCACTCCCCCCCTGAACCTCACATCACTCCCCCCCTGAACCTCACACCACTCTCCCCCCCCTGCAACTCACATCACTCTCCCCCCCTGCAACTCACATCACTCTCCCCCCCTGCAACTCACATCACTCTCCCCCCTGTACCTCCAATCACCCCCCCTGCACCTCCAATCACCCCCCCCTACACCTCCAACAACCCTCCCCTGCACCTCCAACAACCCTCCCCTGCACCTCCAATAACCCCCCCTGCACATCCAACAACCCTCCCCTGCACCTCCAAAGACCCCCCCTGCACCTCCAATGACCCCCCTGCACCTCCAATGACCCCCCCTGCACCTCCAATAACCCCCCCTGCACCTCCAATAACCCCCCGCACCTCCAATGACCCCCACACCTCCAATCACCCCCCCGCACCTCAATCACCCCCCTGCACCTCCAACCACCCCCCCTGAACCTCCAATCACCCCCCCTGAACCTCCAATGATCCCCCCTGCACCTCCAATCACCCCCCCTGCACCTCCAATCACCCCCCCCCCCGCTGCACCTCCAATCACCCCCCCTGCACCTCCAATCACCCCCCCTGCACCTCCAATCACCCCCCCTGCACCTCCAATCACCCCCCCCTGCACCTCCAATCACCCCTGCACCTCACCCCCTACACCTCACCTCCCCTGCACCTCACCTCAATGCACCTCACCTCAATGCACCTCACCTCAATGCACCTCACATCACCCCCGGGACCGCGGGGAATCGCTGCCATTTTTTTTTTTTGAAGGTTTTTTTTTTTAAGTTTTTTTTTTTTTAAATCTCATTGCGGGCCGCACAGAGAGGCCGGGCGGGCCGCACAGAGAGGCCGGGTGGGCCGCACAGAGAGGCCGGGCGGGCCGCACAGAGAGGCCGGGCGGGCCGCACAGAGAGGCCGGGCGGGCCGCACAGAGAGGCGGGGCGGGCCGCACAGAGAGGCCGGGCGGGCCGCACAGAGAGGCCGGGCGGGCCGTACAGAGGGGGCCGCACAGAGAGGCGGGGCGGGCCGCACAGAGAGGCGGGGCGGGCCGCACAGAGAGGCCGGGCGGGCCGCACAGAGAGGCCGGGCGGGCCGCACAGAGAGGCCGGGCGGGCCGCACAGAGAGGCCGGGCGGGCCGCACAGAGAGGCGGCCGTTATGTTGTGCAGGCCTGCTATAGACGCAGCCTTATCGACGCTTACTGAATAGGCCACGCTTACTGAATAGGCCATCGCGATTGGCCCAGCGACGTCACTGCCCCGCCTCCAACCACCTCCCCCCGGCTCCCTTCGCGCACGCTGGCTCCGTGGAATCGGGCTGACTTAAGCAGGAGAGCCTCAGCGTTAGCTCGCCTCCGCTCTCCCCACCCCTCTATGGCCCGGGCCTTAGTTACTGTACAGCATTGTAAAGTGCCTTGCTGGCCTAGTACAATTTAGTAAATATCCTAAACAATGTCGTCTTAGGCAAAATGTTGCTGATCTTTGCTCTAAAAATGACTATGAACTAAAGAGAAATAACAATCTCCCTTGTGAGCACATTCACATGTCTCAGACAGGTCTGCAACCCTGCTTTTCACCATTATCCCATACAGCTTCCACTGCAGCCAGGGACTCTGGGAAATGACATGCAAATGAGCACAGTGTCACCTTTTGCTTCAAATCTATTTTAAATCAAATTAGCCTTGTACTTCTGGTGGCGAGAGTAGGGGTTTGGTGCTTTATACGTTACATATTATTAAATGTTAACATCAAACAAATATTGTCATTATGTTTGGTGCTACTTATTTCTTTTTCATTAGGATTTATTTATTCATCTTTCATTATTATTATTTACTAGCTGAGAGACCCGGCGTTGCCCGGGATGTAAATGCGTAATAGGTAGTATTATTTATAACTCGTGGAACAATAGGTGAGTATTTGTTGTAAAGGTTTCGGGGGGGGGGGAGAAAGGGGAGCGGGGGGGGGGAGCGGGGGGGAGAAAGGGGAGCGGGGGGGGGAGAAAGGGGAGCGGGGGGGGGGAGAAAGGGGAGCGGGGGGGGGGAGAAAGGGAGCGGGGGGGGGGAGAAAGGGGAGCGGGGGGGGGAGAAAGGGGAGCGGGGGGGGGAGAAAGGGGAGCGGGGGGGGAGAAAGGGGAGCGGGGGGGGGGAGAAAGGGGAGCGGGGGGGGGAGAAAGGGGAGCGGGGGGGGAGAAAGGGGAGCGGGGGGGGAGAAAGGGGAGCGGGGGGGGAGAAAGGGGAGCGGGGGGGGAGAAAGGGGAGCGGGGGGGGAGAAAGGGGAGCGGGGGGGGGAGAAAGGGGAGCGGGGGGGGGGAGAAAGGGGAGCGGGGGGGGGGAGAAAGGGGAGCGGGGGGGGGAGAAAGGGGAGCGGGGGGGGAGAAAGGGGAGCGGGGGGGAGAAAGGGGAGCGGGGGGGAGAAAGGGGAGCGGGGGGGAGAAAGGGGAGCGGGGGGGAGAAAGGGGAGCGGGGGGGAGAAAGGGGAGCGGGGGGGGGGAGAAAGGGGAGCGGGGGGGGGGAGAAAGGGGAGCGGGGGGGGAGAAAGGGGAGCGGGGGGGAGAAAGGGGAGCGGGGGGGGGAGAAAGGGGAGCGGGGGGGGGAGAAAGGGGAGCGGGGGGGAGAAAGGGGAGCGGGGGGGGGGGGAAGGGGAGTGGGGGGGGGGAAAGGGGAGTGGGGGGGGGTGGAGAGCGGTGGGCATATGTATTGTCATAATTTATGTATGGGCATTTCCCCCCCCCCCCGTTCCCCGTGACTCCCCCCCCCCCCGTTCCCTGTGACTCGCGCTCCCCCCCCCCGGCGGCCGCTTGGTCCCCCGATGTGCCGTCCTGCTGAGTGAGGCGTGCAGGCGGCTGCAGGAAGCGCCCTGTGTGGGCCTAAGACTCACGCTCCCCCCCCCCCCCCGGCGCCCGCTCGATGTGGCGTCTGGCTGAGCGGCGGTAGGAAGCGCCCTGTGTGGGCCTGAGGCTGAGGCGGGACGCGCAGTGGGCCTGAGGCTGAGGCGGGACGCGCAGTGGGCCTGAGGCTGAGGCGGGACGCGCAGTGGGCCTGAGGCTGAGGCGGGACGCGCAGTGGGCCTGAGGCTGAGGCGGGACGCGCAGTGGGGCTGAGGCGGGACGCACAGTGACTTACCTGAGCGGGTGGTAGCGCCGGGGAGGTAAGGGAGCGGCTGGGGTAGGAGGGCCGCGCTTCCCGTCCGGAGTCAGTGCAGGATGGCGCACGTGAGGGGGGGGGGAGGGGGGCGGACAGAGGGTGTGTGTGTGTGTATAGAGCTGCTGTGTTGTGTGTGTGTGTATAGAGCTGCTGTGTTGTGTGTGTGTGTGTATAGAGCTGCTGTGTTGTGTGTGTGTGTGTATAGAGCTGCTGTGTTGTGTGTGTGTGTGTATAGAGCTGCTGTGTTGTGTGTGTGTGTGTGTGTGTGTATAGAGCTGCTGTGTTGTGTGTGTGTGTATAGAGCTGCTGTGTTGTGTGTGTGTGTGTGTGTATAGAGCTGCTGTGTTGTGTGTGTGTGTGTATAGAGCTGCTGTGTTGTGTGTGTGTGTGTGTATAGAGCTGCTGTGTTGTGTGTGTGTGTGTGTGTATAGAGCTGCTGTGTTGTGTGTGTGTGTGTGTGTGTATAGAGCTGCTGTGTTGTGTGTGTGTGTGTGTGTGTATAGAGCTGCTGTGTTGTGTGTGTGTGTGTGTATAGAGCTGCTGTGTTGTGTGTGTGTGTGTGTGTATAGAGCTGCTGTGTTGTGTGTGTGTGTGTGTGTGTGTGTGTGTGGGCCGTCACTCCGCCTCAGGCCAATGAGAGGTGTGCGGGGGCGGGCGACCCAAGGGACCAATGAGATTTCCCCTAGGGACACCGGACATCCAGGCAGGCAAACATACAGTGCTTTCACTAATATAGTATAAGAAGATTAACTTTATTATATTTGTTGTTGTCATTATTATTATTGTTTACTGTTAGCTGGAGTATGGCTCACCCAAGAACCACTTTCCCCTGTATGGGGGTCAGACATAGTGCAGACTTGACCCCTGACATTTATAAAAAGATGTTGGAATATGTGACACTGCTGCTTAATAAACACAAACACAGGCGCGCCATGTATTGTTCTGACATTGGTTTATTACACAGAGACACGTCTTTATAGAGGGTTGTCACACTAACAGCCTGGAAGGGGTTAATGCAGGGTCACCAGCCCAGCCCCCCTCTCCTATGATTGGTTGCTGCTCTCGTACAGGAGCCGCGATTGGTCCCCTGTCAATGTCAGAAAAGGCGCGCCAGTTTTGCTGTCTCCATGGCGGCCGCCGGAGATCGGCCTGCAGCGCGGCCCGGCTTCCAGGTTACCTCCCCGCCGGTGAAGATGTTAGCGGGGCGGCTGAGGGAATGCGTGCGGCGGCGGCCCGGTTCCTTCTGGCTGGAGAAAGGAGCCGGCGGGCTGGAGGTGGGCCTGGTGTGGATGCAGGGCCGGGTGCTGCACGTACGGCCCGAGCGCGGCGTCACCGTGCGGCTGAGCGACGACACTCACACCTTCACCGTGTGCGGGGCCGACCGGGTGCCCAAGGGCAAGCCCTGCCTGCAGCCAGGTAACCGGGGGGTCCGCACGCCCTGCCTGCAGCCAGGTAACCGGGGGGGTCCGCAAGCCCTGCCTGCAGCCAGGTAACCAGGGGGTCCGCAAGCCCTGCCTGCAGCCAGGTAACCGAGGGGTCCGCAAGCCCTGCCTGCAGCCCGGTAACCGGGGGGTCCGCAAGCCCTGCCTGCAGCCAGGTAACCGGGGGGTCAGCAAGCCCTGCCTGCAGCCAGGTAACCGGGGGGTCCGCAAGCCCTGCCTGCAGCCAGGTAACCGGGGGGTCAGCAAGCCCTGCCTGCAGCCAGGTAACCGGGGGGGTCAGCAAGCCCTGCCTGCAGCCAGGTAACCGGGGGGGGTCCGCAAGCCCTGCCTGCAGCCAGGTAACCGGGGGTCCGCAAGCCCTGCCTGCAGCCAGGTAACCGGGGGGGTCCGCAAGCCCTGCCTGCAGCCAGGTAACCGGGGGGGTCAGCAAGCCCTGCCTGCAGCCAGGTAACCGGGGGGGGGTCCGCAAGCCCTGCCTGCAGCCAGGTAACCGGGGGTCCGCAAGCCCTGCCTGCAGCCAGGTAACCGGGGGGTCCGCAAGCCCTGCCTGCAGCCAGGTAACCGGGGGGTCCGCAAGCCCTGCCTGCAGCCAGGTAACCGGGGGGTCTGCAAGCCCTGCCTGCAGCCACGTAACTGGGGGGTCCGCAAGCCCTGCCTGCAGCCAGGTAACCGGGGGGTCAGCAAGCCCTGCCTGCAGCCACGTAATCGGGGGGTCCGCAAGACCTGCCTGCAGCCAGGTAACCGGGGGGTCCGCAAGCCCTGCCAGCAGCCAGGTAACCGGGGGTCCGCAAGCCCTGCCTTCAGCCACGTATTTGGGGGGTCCGCAAGCCCTGCCTGCAGCCAGGTAACCGGGGGGGGCCGCAAGCCCTGCCAGCAGCCAGGTAACCGGGGGGTCCGCAAGCCCTGCCTGCAGCCAGGTAACCGGGGGGTCCGCAAGCCCTGCCTGCAGCCAGGTAACCGGGGGGTCCGCGCGTGGCTATCACTGTCCTGCCTCACACGGGAGGGCGCCATGATTTCTTCTCCTGCCCCCTAAACAGCAACACCAGCCTCTCACCCTCTCACCCTCTCGCGTCACCTAGATAGAAGCCAGGCAGATCACACTGGTTTTCTATGAATCGCAACTGATTTTAAAGTCCTGTTTATATCAGCAGTCAGGTCTGATATAAAACAGTAGTAATGTTTCCACCGCCAGTGTATGCAGTGCTGTACATAGAATGTTTGCAGGCGCGAGCCGCTACCCCATAGAGCTTACAATCTATGTCTGAAGCACTTATTCCCATGACCTGTTATTTGTAATTTATATGATTGTCACATGTATTACTGCTGGGAAGCGCTATGTACATTTAATGGCGCTATATAAAAAAAGACATTTGTAGCCCTTTTTCTGACACTCTAAGCGACTTCGGGTAACTGCGCGCACCTGCGGCTCCAGGAGATCTGAGCCTCCGCTAGCTGGGAGCCTGGGGTAACACTTATTAGCGCAGCGCCTCCACTTACCCAGGATCACCGTCATGTAAGATTCCCCTGGGCAAGAAACACACCGATACAATGCGTGCAACCAACTTTACTATGTGCAATAATAAACTTATACTCTATATGAACCGTGGCAATAACCCAATATGCAAACACTTATCTTATAACACTATACTTATACTCTATCATACCCTAACACCGCTAACGGATAATGTCCTTCTAACATCAGTGGCTCGGCCACACCCCTAGGGAATATTGTCCTGTACAATAGTGGCTCAGCCACGCTCTTATGAGTGTCTCTATCCCGTCACCGCGTGCCCCACACACCGTGTCCGTGTAATAGTACGATAGCGGTGTGTACTCGCTAGTGTCTCCCTATAGTTATGCCTAAGGCGGGATCAGCGCCTGTTGACCGGTGTTGGTGCACTTGACGTATCTACTACCTTCCGGTAACGGCGGTGACCGGTAATACTTGGAAAAGGATCAGCCGAATCCTTGCTTGTCTGGGATGTCCGCAGTGCAGCTGTCTGGTCCCAAGCAGCTCACCAGCAAACCTGCTCCGCACGCTTGTCCCTAACTGTGTACACAGTAAGGTGACTGATCGCTAGCACTATGGCCGTCCCTGCAGCACAGCAGCACACTGTGACTCAGGGGTTTCTCCTAAGGGCCTGCGGGGTAAAGCTAGCCTATGCAGGCGGGTCACGGACCCCCTGCACGCATACACCCTCCTCCGTTACCTTCCAGATCCCCTCTGACTAGCCTCTCCCCCACGCTTCCCTTTCCTCCTCCCGTAATTCTAGCCTTCCGATTGGCTCCTCAAGTCAGGTGACTGCCCAGGAGCTCATGGGAGTTGTAGTTCCTCAGCGGAGCTTCTCTGCCTTGAGCTGCACAGACTCACAGCTATTGCATCAGCGCAGACCTCCACATGACTCTCCTGAACAGTCAAAACACCAACTGAACACACATATGAGGCTCCTACCACATCCCTACACATACATCTATTATTTGGTGCCTGCGGCACAGGGAGATAACGTGACTTGCTCAAGGTCACAAGGTATGGGGGGGGGGGATTGAGTGTGTGTGGGGGGGGATTGAGTGTGTGTGGGGGGGGATTGAGTGTGTGGGGGGGATTGAGTGTGTGTGTGGGGGGGGGGGTTGAGTGTGTGTGGGGGGGGGATTGAGTGAGTGTGTGTGGGGGGGGATTGTGTGTGTGGGGGGGATTGAGTGTGTGTGTGGGGGGGGGGGGATTGAGTGTGTGTGTGGGGGGGAATTGAGTGTGTGTGTGTGTGGGGGGATTGAGTGTGTGTGTGGGGGCGGGGATTGAGTGTGTGTGTGTGGGGGGGATTGAGTGTGTATGTGTGTGGGGGGGATTGTGTGTGTGTGTGTGGGGGGGGATTGTGTGTGTGTGTGGGGGGGGATTGAGTGTGTGCGTGGGGGGATTGAGTGTGGGGGGGGGATTGAGAGTGTGTGGGGGGGAGATTGAGTGTATGGGGGGGATTGAGTGTGTGTGTGTGGGGGGGGATTAAGTGTGTGCGGGGGGGATTGAGTGTGTGTGGGGGGGATTGTGTATGGGGGGGGATTGAGTGTGTTTGTGTGTGGGGGGGGTGTGTTTGTGTGTGGGGGGGATTTTGTGTGTGTATGGGGGGGGGATTGTGTGTGTGTGTGGGTGGGGGATTGAGTGTGTGTGTGGGGGGATTGAGTGTGTGTGTGGGGGGATTGAGTGTGTGTGTGTGGGGATTGTGTGTGTGTGTGTGTGTGGGGGGGAGTGAGTGTGTGTGTGTGTGTGGGGGGGGGGATTGTGTGTGTGTGTATGTGGTGTGTGTGTGTATGTGGTGATTGATTGAGAGAGAGAGAGTGTGTGTTGTAATGCAGTGGTGCGCAAACTGGGGGGGGGGCAATAAGGTGCAAGATTTAGGGGGGCGCAGGCGACGTGCGGCGAAATCTGGGTGCGCGGGCCGGCAGACGCTTTGCGCGGGAGGACGAAAAAGCTGTACGCGAGGGGCGGCCAATAAGATGTGCACGGGCGGGCAGCCGAAGATGTGTGCGGGTGGCTGAACAAGATAGTGCAGGTGGCGGCCTCGTGATGGTGTGTGCGCACGCGCAGGGGCTTCGGAGGTACGGGGAGGAGCACGCCCGAGCACGGTGAAGTCAAACGCCCCTCCCAGTGTCTGCCCTGCAATAGCGCTGTGTTCCTGCTCTCCTCCGCTGGCAACCTGCTTCGCTGCGATCCTCTGCGAGGGAAAGGGTCGGCTGCCACTATATCAATCATACTATGAATGTACAGAAATAATAAAAAAAAGTGAAAACATTGAAAACGGAAAAAATAAATAAGGTAGAAACAAAAAGGGGGGGGAGATGGAAGGGAGGTAGCAAAGAGGTGGATGAATGCCCCCCAAAAGGATTGCCTTTGTGCACGTACGCTCTCCCAAGCTCAGCGCTTGGGGAGACAAACAAAATTGACTTTGAAGTGCGCTCAGCAGAAGTCAATGCACACACACAGCCACACACACACAGACACACACACACAGACACACACACACACACACACACATACAGCCACACACAGCCACACACACACACACACAAATAGCCCCGATCCACGCTTGCAAAATGATGCAGGACACCCTGCGCTCAGGCTTGGAGAGTTGGTGATGTCACCTCTCTCAGCGGCAGCGTGGACGCAGCCTAATTTTGCAAGCGCGAGCTGTTGAAATATGTAAGTATTTATAGACATATTTGGATTTATATTGTATACCGTTTAATAAAGGTTTTTTTTTTTTCATGTGATTTTGATTACGTCAGGCAGGGGGGGCCCGAGAAATTTTATGGATGAAAAGGGGGGCTCGGCATAAAAAGTTTGCTCACCCCTGCACTAAGCTGCGCTTTCAGCTCATAGACCTCACATTATAAACGTGTAATTATAGTCTCACCTTAATGTAGTGTAAAAGAAAATGATGTACAGATTTGGTCGCATCTATTAACGCAGGTTAACGGTGGCAGAACGTTAACGCAGCTCTATTTGAACAAATGGCACAGCGCTATATTTCTTAAATGGGTGCAATTTATTGCATTATTTGTGTAATCTTATCAGGTGGTACAGGCATACCCCGCATTCACGTACACAATGGGACCGGAGCATGTATGTAAAGTGAAAATGTACTTACAGTGAAGCACTCCCTTTTCCCCACTTATCGATGCATGTACTGTACTGCAATCCTCATATACGCGCATAACTGATGTAAATAACACATGTGTAACAGTCTCTACAGTCTCCCCGCTTGCTCACAGCTTTGGTACAGGTAGGGAGCCGGTATTGCTGTTCAGGACGTGCTGACAGGCGCATGCGCGAGCTGGCGTTTGCCTATTGGGTGATATGTCCTTACTCGCGAGTGTACTTAAAGTGAGTGTCCTTAAACCGGGGTATGCCTGTACACTTGTACAGGAAATCCTAAAGTTGATGTCCCTGGGGCAGCTGAGGGATTTTCACCCATTCAGTCCTGGAGGGTCCTGCGCCCCCCTCCTGCATTTCCTAATCATGTGTTCGCTCCTTAGGCCTCGGATATTTTATTTATTTATAAAATGTTTTACCAGGAAGGAAGCAATACTTGAAAATGAGGTAACTCTCAATGTATGTCCTGGGCACAGAGTTATGATGACAGATACATGGTTACAAATCCATAGTTACATTAAGTGAACATGGTATACATTATATACAAGACATTGCATGCACAGTTAGAGATAATATATATATTCTAGGCGCATGTAACCGTTACAGACCAGATTAAAATGTGAGACAGCCTTCGTTTTGAAAGCACTTAGACTGGTGGCATCTGCAAGAGTCTCTGGTAGGTTGTTCCAGTTTTGGGGTGCATGGTAAGGCCGTGATTATACCCGAAGCGGCGGAGCGCAGAACGTTGTGCGCCACCAAAACAAATAAAAGTTTTCCTATGAGCGCACACTAAGAATGGGTGACCAACGAGGCGGCCAAGTGCGCAAATTTTCGAACAGATCCAAGAATTTTATTTTCTGGAGCGATGGCCGCGTCATGTGAGCGGTTCAGCCAATGAGACTGAACCACTCACGTGACATCATGGCCTCGCCTCCCGATGCCTCCTGCCTGCAGTGCAAGTTTCGGGCAGCGCATCGCATTGAGGTAGCGTGCGTGTCCCGCCGCCGGTGGTATAATGAAGGCCTATGAGGAGGAGCGGACGGATACTTTGTTGAACCTTAGGACCATGAGCAGTCTGTTGGAGTCTGATCTCAGATGATAAGTGCTACACGTGGTAGGGGTGAGGAGCTTGTTCAGATAGGTGGGTAGCTTGCCGAGAAAGTATTTCAAGGCAAGACAGGAAAGATGAACTTTGCGCCTAGACTCTAGTGATGACCAATCTAGTTCTTTGAGCATTTCGCAGTGATGTGTGTTGTCGTTGCATTGGAGGACAAAGCGACATTGAATTGTAGAGGGTATCAAGGTTGCTAAGGTGGGTTTGGGGTGCTGTGCCATATACTACAGTATGTCCCCATAGTCGATAATTTGCATTGGCTTCTGCTGTGTGATATAGTGCGTGTGCGACAGAGCACATGGCGTTGTGCGCGCCTGTCGCCTGAGTGATCTGTGGACTTTAGATCGCTCGTGACGGGGAGGCGTGGCCGTGACATCACTAGGCCTTCCCTAATGTCTCTCACGGGAGACCAGGAGATTTTACACTTATTTTTACCGGGATCATTCGCTAGGCAAACAAGGTGGTAAGAACAAAATGCAGTTTATTCGGGTAAACCCGCGTACAACACAATGAATACACAAAATACAGCTAAAAGCACACTTGCTGGGGGTGAAATCTAGGCTCTACTAGGTGCAGGGCGAATGCTTCGGTACGCTTAACCTGACCGGGATATACACCCGGGCTTTCTGGTCCTCTTTTTGGCTTCAGTTCCTAGCCGCGACCGCTACGTTCCAAATGGGAACTTGAACTTCACGTCTGACTTAGTCTCTGCAGGGCAGACTTTTCCTAGCTTCAAAACCAAGCCGGTTGCTCTGGTATTCGTGACAGCAACTTTGAAAAGTCCGCCCTAGCTTCATCGACACAAGTCACTAGATCGTCTGGTTCTCTGACTGGGGTTTTCTCCTTACATACCCTCCACTGTTCTATGTTCAGCATGGAGGAAGGAGCGACCAATTGGAGCATGGGAAACCCTGCCGCCAACCGATAAGAATAGGGGCTCGTCCTTTGACTGACGCCAGAGGAGGGGACGGGCTAAGCCGGCTCGGGATGACCCGTGGGCGGGACATACGGATTGACCAATGGGAAAACGCGCCGACATTTTGCTGCTTCCCCTAGTCAACCCCTTGTCACCTACTGGGCAGACTCCACTGAGTCTGGCAGATCAGAGTGTCCTCCCCGCAGGGGGTCTCTGTTCTCCGGACCCAGTACTAAGCCCTGCCCTGGCCACTTCACACCCCGACACCTCTCAACATCCCTTCTCCTCTCCGATGTCTATGCAGACTTCCCGGCACCTATATGGATGCCTGAGCTGGCTGAATAGACATTTATAGTAAAAGCACATGTAACGGTATTTCTGGCCCGGCCTGACCCACCCAATCTCACATTGGCCCCTGTGGTCTAACCGGTCCCCATTACAGTGTGATAGTGTCTGGTGGTGCACCTGTTGGCAACAGGACTCCTGAGTCTCCCGCATGATGGTGTGTGGGGAGGACCCGTCCAGACAGGCAGCTGAGGTAGTGTGCGGAGTCCTACCTAGTTCCAGTGCAGCGCCTCCACCTCATCAGGGTCCCTTCGGTCACTTGGGGATGGTCCTGACGAGGAACTCCTCTGTGGTGCTCCTCTCTGTACATTCACTCCACACATGTACACGAGAGGGTTTGTGATTAAGAGCATCTTTATTGGTTGAGGTGGGCTAACTGCCCCTCGCAGTAGTTTCTCTAGCCACTCATTGTCCCTCAGTGCTTCCCTTTGAAAGGTGTAATTCTCCTTTAATAGGGATTCCCTATCCCAGCCGGGATGTCTTTACCCTGTGCCAGGTCCCTGGACACAGTCTTCCTGTTCAGCTACTATAACATAACTCTCGCAGACTATTCAGAACTCCTACAGAACTCAGGACTCAGATAGAACTAACTATTAGACACAGTGCTGTGCCTTATGTACACTCTGGAAGCTGACACACCTCTGACATCACTAACCATGGAATCAGAGCATGTGACCACTCCCATCCATACACAGGGCACCCCACCAGGGTGTGAGGGCAAACCTCCATAATTACTGCTGGCATGCCCACAACTTACCAGGCCTTACTGTCAGCAGGAGAGATGACTGTAGCCATTTTACATGACCGCTACACACAAATGAAATAAAACATACTTTAATACATAGGATAACTTGGGCAGACTCATAGCTGTAAGGGAAATAGGACTGGGATATCTGGGCTTGAAAATCAGGAGTCACTGGGCAGCCCTGGTGTAATTCAACCCACGTACTGGCAAATCATGCCTGCACGCCAGGGAGAATTAGGAGACTACTGATATCTTTGCCCCCCCAAACTCCTGCAAACAACATGATTGCATTTCTACCCAAATATCTCACCTAAAACTTACATATAGAACGTTTCATGAGTCTTAGGCTTAGGGAACATGAAAAGTGGAAACGAAGCAAAAGGAAAAAGCAGGCACTAATACTCCGGAAAGTAAAAAAAGGTTGAATGAAATCCAGGAGAGCGTGTGCCCATAAAGACTATTTTAATGGAAACCACAAAAAATATACAGCTACATTACGGGGTACACAAACCCCCACCAACGCGGCTCGAATTGCGTTGGTGGGGGTCTGTGTACCCCGTAATGTAGCTGTATTTTTTTTGTGGTTTCCATTAAAATAGTCTTTTTTTATGGGCACACGCTCTCCTGGATTTCATTCAACCTTTTTTTACTTTCCCGAGTATTAGTGCCTGCTTTTTCCTTTTGCTTCGTGTCAAGTCATCCAGAAAAAACAGAAGCACACCCCCTACTGTGAAAGAAGAAACCTGGACAGCCAAAAGGACATTACCAACTCTAACTGTGAGTTATTTTATCACAAGCGCATTCTCCATTCTGACATTATATGCTGGGACACTTTATTGTGTGGCCCCTTACTACAGTGCTCGTGGGGGCCCTAGCCCACTAGTCAGATTACAATGGAGCAGTGATTAATACATGATTGTTCTGTGTCCTATGGATTGGCTATCCCTTATCCATTATCCAGGGGGTTTTCATTTCAGGAATCATTATATACATTTATTGAACGTTACAATTTTTGTACTACATATTTTGAGGGTTTTTTTGAGAGCACCACACATTTTTTCCATTTTTCTATGAAAAGTGGACAGGCAGGGGACACTTTAACGTTCACATGTTATAATGCCGGGCCCCTGGCTTATGGTGCCAGGTAGCTGCCAGGGGCCCACCGTTCCAGTGGTAACCTTTATTGTATAGCCTGGTTACCCCCTTTATCGTATAGCCTGGCACCCCCTTTGGAGGGAAGTATTATGGGAAATGGGGGGGTCCCAGAGTTGAAATGAATGCGGTTCAGCTTGGGGAGACCCTCTGCTTCAATCCTGTTTTAAAAAAATTTTTTTTTATAAAAAGCGAGTGACTTGCTCCTTCAGAATACTGATTTTCATGTTCGGTTAAAGCCTTACTTCACAAATGTAGTAAAGTGCTTTAAAACATTTTTTTGATTTCAACCTTCCCCAGCGATCTCATCTGTCTATCTTAACCTTGTGTCGCCCTGCTCCTTACTTCCCTTCTCCTTTCCCACTCAACCTGTCTTCACCAACCTACTAACACTTCTCTACCTCCTTTGATACCTAACCTACCAAGTCCTACTTCACGTCCCCCTTCACTCCACTTCCAGTCACCACTCCCACTATCTAACTTGCACATTTCTATAGCTTTCTGATTTCCTCACTTCTCCACATTTATTCTTCTTTCTTTCTAGCTCCCTACTTCCTCTCCTCCTTGCTCTCCCCTCTACCACTTCCTTACTACTTGCTGCATCCCTACCCCACTTTAAATTCAAGTCTACTTCCTTACTCCTTCTTATAGTATTGTCTCCTTAAATGTCTCCACTTCGGCTTATTTCCTCTCATCTACTTGCTTTTATCCTCTTACTAACTCCCTCTCTATCACTCACCCTGCCCTTACTCGCTTAATGGTTCTGCCGCTACGGCGCTATACTAATTCCCTTCCCGTATGTCTTTCTATTCTTCCCAGACGCAAAATTCAAAAAGCCCGCGTCGGGCCGGTGAGGTGACTAATCCAGGCCTGCGCGGGTCATCCGGCGCATTCTGGACGCCTTGATGGGCTTACGGCTGTCCTTGGTCTTGCTGGTGACGTCATCTGGTCGCGCCGGTGGGAGCTGGTTCCGCGCCACCTCCAAGATGGCGCCGCTCCTTCCGGGGCACAGCTGTGATGCGTATCCGGGGGGCGGCCATTTTGGAAGACGTCTCTCACCAGTGCGGAGGTGCGTGCGCCCGCTCCTGTTTCCCGCTCACCGCTCTCTTCCTGCTCCTGCGGTTCACTGTGGATTCCCGCCTTCTAGAGCTGCTTCGCCATCTTGTGTCGGGGGCCGCCATCATCAGAAAGGTAGGCCGCAAATTTTCTCACCAGGGATTCAGTTTCAGCGCAGGTTGCTTGATCACTGGACATCTGTAGTTGGGGTGTCGGGGATCACCGCTCTTTCACTCGGGGGTGAGTTTCTTTATTTGGTGACAGCTTCACCGTGGCCGGGGACCAGACCTCAAGTAGGGGGACGAGAACTGGAGGAGAAGCAAAGAAACACAGGTTGCTGAGGCCATGACACCGAGGGATTAGCCTGATACACTACAGGGGTGAACAAAGCCGGGACAGACTCTGGTAATGCATAGTATATGTTAGGTTTTATTCATTCAAGCTCAGGAAGAGCGAGGCAGGAGTGGGGGGGAGTGACCTGCTTCAAAAATCCGCATGGGCCACGCACTAGGGGGGAGGAGGGTGGATCTCCTGGGCCCTAGTGAAGTCCTTTGGGACTGGACGCGGTGGGTGAATGAACTTCATCCCACGTTTCCTCCGGACGGTTGGAGAGGAGTCCAGCTTCCCAAAGGCGGTGATAGAATTCTACTGTCTTTTGTCTTGTCTAGTGTTTGTTGTGTCCCCTTGTGTATTGCTGTAGGTGGTGAAGTGAGGTATTGCAGTTCGAGAAGAAGAGGAGGTCGGGATTGTGGTCCAGGTGCATCAATCAAGAACAGATATCGGCAGCAAAGTCATCTCATACTTTTAAATGAGTAAGGAACTCAGGCTAGTATCACATAACATTAAGGGGTTTAACAGCCCGGTTAAACGCAGAATCGCCTTCCGAGATTATAAGCGTAAAGGGGCAGAAATTCTGTTTCTGCAAGAAACACACTTCTCTCAAGACAACTACCCCAAATTCCTGGATAAGGACTACCCGACACACTTTTTGTCTTCCGCGAAAGTAAAAAAAAAAGGGGTGGCCATACTAATTCATAAAAGAATACCGTTCGTACCCGATAGGACTTTCAAAGATAAAGAGGGCAGATTCCTCATAGTAAGAGGTGCAATCCAAGGGTTCCCAATTACTCTAGCAACAATATATGCCCCTAATGAGACGGCCCCCGTTTTTTTCTCTACCTTCTTTGGGAAACTCAACAAAGTGGCCAGAGGTAATATCATTGTCGCTGGAGACTTGAACAGGGCACTACGGGAGGACCTTGACAGATGTTCATCCACTAATATTACACACAGATCTGACATACTAACAATTAAAAAAGGGTTACGTGACTGCCAACTACTCGACATCTGGAGGGAACAACACCAGAGACTGAGAGAATACACCTTCTACTCACACCCACATGACACATATAGCAGGATAGATTACTTCCTTGTATCCAACAGAATGGTCCCTGGGGTCTCTCGCACCGAGATCCATGATATTTCATGGTCAGACCATGCATCTATAGAGCTGCGGTGCACACTAATCCCACTAGACAGACCTAGAGCGAACTGGAAACTAAACGAAATCTTGCTGAAAATCCCAGCCCTACAGGTGGAAATTGGGGAAAAGCTCACACAATACTTCGAGGAGAATGAGGGGAGTGTGGCTACGCACTCCAGACTGTGGGAGGCCCATAAGGCTACCCTCAGGGGGGTCATTATGAATCTGGCCGCTAAACGGAAAAGAGAACGGGAGGGAAAAATTTTGAAGCTAGAGGAACAGCTAGCAGAGCTTTCCTCCCTCCACAAAAAAATAAGAATGCCCACACGTTAACTCAAATACTAGCCACTAAAACTAGTCTTAACCTCCTCCTCTCCGCCCAGGCCGAGAAGGAATTGACCTGGTCCAAGCGGAAATTTTATGAAAAAGCTAACAAGCCTGACACACTACTTGCCAATAAGCTAAAAAAACAAGCTTCCAAACTATCACATTCACGCAATTCGAAACCAAGATGGGGACCTTACCTCCATCCCAGCGAACATAGCAGGGGAATTCAAAAAGTATTACGAAATATTATACAATGGAGATAAGGTAACCCATAATCCGAAAACAAAGGAGGATTTACGGACCTTCTTAATAGAGGCACATTTACCCATTTTGAAGAGATGCGAAAGGGAGGCACTCCAGTCGGACTTCACGATGGAGGAACTCTCTGGGGTCATCAAAGCACTAAAACCGGCTAAAGCCCCAGGGCCAGATGGCTTTTCGAACTTATATTACAATAAATATTTAAAAATTCTAGCCCCCCACATGTTAAAGTTATTCAATGAAATCTTAGCAGGGGCCTCATTCCCAGCACAAATGCTCCAAGCCTCAATATCGGTGATCCATAAACCCGGAAAGGACCCGGCAGACTGTAAGAGCTACCGGCCCATTTCACTGATTAACTTGGACCTCAAAATATACTCTAAACTTATAGCCAACAGGGTGGGTAGTGTTCTTCCCGGGTTAATTCACACGGATCAAGTAGGGTTTATCGGAGGTAGACAAGCGGCAGATAACACCAGGAGAATTATTGACCTAATTGATCTGGCCCAAAAAGAAAAAATTCACTCCATGGTGTTAAGTCTGGACGCTGAAAAAGCCTTCGATAGAATAGATTGGCCCTACCTATCGGAAACACTGAGAGCATTTGGCTTTGAGGGACGCCTCCTGCAGGCCATCCTGGCGTTGTATAAAAACCCAACAGCAAGAGTGAGATATCAAGGTTTCCCCTCAGAACAGTTTGAAATCAAAAGCGGAACACGTCAAGGATGCCCGCTGTCGCCACTACTGTTCGCCTTATGTATAGAGCCTTTGGCGGCACACATCAGAAATAACCCAGATATCTCTGGTATCCCTGTGGGAGACCAAATGCACAAAGCCGCTCTATATGCGGACGATGTCATTCTCACAATAGCCAAATCTCTCACATCTCTCCCAAATGTATTCAACATACTGGGCAAATTTAACCAAATTTCGGGATTTAAGATCAATCAGTCTAAATCAGAAGCCCTCAATATTAATCTACCAAAAGAAGTTGAAAAACTGATTGACCTCAATTTTCAGTTCAAATGGCAACCCTCCGCTATCAAATATTTAGGGGTTTATCTCACAAGGGAGTACAAAACTTTATATAAAGCAAATTTCCCCAAGATCATAAAGACGCTGGGGGAGGATCTCCGAACCTGGATGAAGGGGAGCATCTCATGGATTGGGAGGATACATAGCGTGAAAATGAATCTCCTCCCAAAGATGCTATATCTTTTCCAGAGTCTCCCTATCCCTTTGGTGCAGGCGGACATCCTCTCCCTCCAGTCAAAAATTATGAAATTTATTTGGAACGGGAAAAACCCAAGAATTGCTAAAGGAATATTAAAACGTCCCATTCATCCTGCGGAGGGTGAGCGGTGCCTTGCTTGCAGGCCTACTATAAAGCAGCCCAATTAGGGCAGATTTTCCAATGGCACACAGACCCAAGCCTACGGAGATGGGTTGAGTTGGAGAAGAGATGCTGTGCACCAATTGAAATCCGAAATTTAATCTGGCTACCCAGAGAAGGGGTACGCAAGATGAACAATCCGCTGCAGACCATGGTCAATTCATTATAAGTTTGGGAGGCCACGAAATTCAAATGTAATTTGACTACCAAAACATCATTAATGACACCAATAGTGGGCAACCCAGACTTCGCTCCGGACCTGAATAGCAAAAATTTCTTGATATGGACTCAGAAGGGCTTCTCCCGTCTAAAAGATCTGGAGGGCATAACGACCATACAAACATTTGACCAAATTAAATCCTCTAAGAATATCCCAAACAAATTTTTTAGGTACCTCCAGATCAGAGATTTCTACAATAAAACGCCAATTCGACCGGCGCGAACAAATTTTGAGCAGCTGTGTTCCAGAGATACGGACACAAGGGGACTCACATCTAGAATGTACAGGGAAGTGATCTGCCAGAAGTCGCCCATTGACAATAGACTGAGTTACATGAGACACTGGGAATCAGACCTAGGAGAGACTTTAGAGGACGACGAATGGGACAGAATTATACAGGCGGCGGCGAAAAGCTCAATCTGCACCACATTAAAGGAGAACGCATATAAAGTCCTTATGAGGTGGTATTACACTCCGACGCGCTTAGCGAAATTTGTAAAAGGCTACTCCCCTCTCTGCCCTAAACAGTGTGGGGAAGCAGCTGACCTCCGACATATGTTGTGGTCTTGCACTAAGGGGGCCCCTATTTGGGAACAAATCAGAGATTGGATTCAGCGGATTCTCGATTTGGAGATCCCCCTGGACCCGTGGCTGTTCCTATTGGGCATGCGGATCCAGGGTCTGTCAAATGCGTCGCATAAATTAATCGCGCATTTTGCTACAGCCACAAGATGTGAGATCGCAGCATTATGGAAACAGCAGGAGATACCAATTATCCCTAAGATCAAAAACAGAATTTGGCATGTCTGCCGGATGGAACAATTAACGAGTTTAGTTAATGACTCCGGCACAAATGTTCTAAAGGTCTGGGATCCATGGTTGACCCAGGTAGACATCCCAGGAGTGGACGCCACCTCAATCTTGCACTAATTAAACTAGGTGCGTTCTCCTTTAAGGGCAGATTAGACAACACGACTCAGCGACGCACAGTTAGCAGACCTTCATGTAGTCATAGAATAGGGAAAAACAAATAAAAGAAAGAAACCTCAGAAGAACCTGTCCCAGTTAAAACCCTTAGCTATTGCCTAAAAGGTTGAACAAGAGATATCTAAAAAACTGCACCAGAGCCTGGCAACCTACCACCTCCCTCCCCCCCCCCCTAACCTCTTTCCCTGTCCCCTTGTCAAGTTCGTCTGGTCTTGTTTGTAAAGTGTTAAGTGGATGTGTCTTCGAGGCGTCATTACATGTGTTTAACAAAACTGGAAATGTAATAATGGGCTGTGGAACATTGGCTGTATTTGTACTTTCCAATAAAAATTTAAAGTTGAAAAAAAACAAAAACATTTTTTTATATTGCATTGAGTAATGGAAACCCAGGACAGTGTTGGTGCTAGCTAGATATAAACACTCCAGACATGTACCAATCTTTAAACCCTTGGGTATTTAATGTTGGTACAGATAAGAAGCATGGCTTACTCCAACCCGTTTACCCTGTGGTCAAAATATTAGTACAGCTCAACCCCGTTATAGCGCAATCTGCTATAGCGCGAATCCGCTTTTAATGCTGTCTGAGCGTGGCTCCCGATTTAAAAACATCTCCAAGGTTTTATTTTTATATAATATTCAATGCATTATTGCTAACAGACACACGCTGATACACATATATACACACACCCCTACACCATGCGGGAATTGAACCCATGATCTTTCATATGCTGGTGCAATTCTCTAGCTGCTACACCACAGTATTGGTGTGATGAATCTGACTCTATAAACAAACGTAACATCTACTGCACAGTGCAGTCCATGGGTGATCAGGGTTCAATTCCCGCATGTGTATTATATAAAATGTATTCACTGTTGGGCTGTCATTGATCAGAGAAGGGTCATGTGACCCTCCTGCGCTCAAAAGTCAGTCAAATTGAAAGCTTGGGAGAGCGTATGTAAGCACCTCGGAGCCTGATGAAGTGGAGAGAGCTGCAGATGCCGGGTAAGTCCTCGCAGAACTGTTCTTCCTGATTGCGCCGACCATTTCGCGATCCTGGTTATAACGTGCTCATTATGTGGACCAAGAGC
>NW_027456873.1:192500-265264 GCF_040206685.1 Ascaphus truei
CCTTCCCCTTTTCAACCCCCCCCCCCCCTTCCCCTCCCCCCCCTATCCCACCTTATCCTTCCCCCCGTTTAGACAATGGATATATCTATGAATATTTATATTTGCACATTTATGTAGTTTTATTAAAATTAAAAATAAGATTGTCACAAGGTTCAATAGACGGTAATAGATATTTATCTTCACATACACTATTATAATATTTGTATAGTTTTCATATAAAATTAAAATTAACTATCACTTGAATAAGTACTCACTAAGTTTGGCCATTTAGAGCCCGGGGAGTAAATAATGGGGAATGACACAGAAGGAAGAAATTTTCTTTTATTTAATTTTTATTTTTATTTTAAATTTATTTCCATATATACACTTCTTTACATATTTCACACAATTACACTCTTCATCCATACTACCTAACAATATAATTAATCAAAATATGCACTTATTTAATAGTTCTCCGGGTCCTGGCCTTGTTTGTGGCATACAAACTCTAGACTGATTTATATTATCCCTTATCTGATCAGTTTTCTTTTCCTACTAGGATCACATGATTCATTGTCTATATTTAATTTTTAAATGATTTACATACCCGCCAAGGGTTATTTGCACTTGATTGTGTTTGTATATTTGCACACTATTGCATTTTATCTATTTGTATATGATGTTATGTGATCTTCTGTCTTTTCATTAATTATATTCTTTATTAGCCTGTGTGTGAGTCAACCCTCTATATATACTGGGTGTGCTCAAATATCATTTAACTGATTATAGCATATCCCTAATATATAAACTAACAATTATTGGCTGATGATATCTTGAGTCACATGCAGGCTGTATGTGTTTATACTGGTCTGATACCTTTAGGATTTTTTCTTTTTTCTGTTTTTTTTTCTGTTCTTATGAACAATGTTATACCAGTCTATGGGTAATATACATATGGTGTACATTTATGGTCTTTTATATATAATGACCTGTTATTATGTGTATATATGCAGAATATATGCCATTCATCCCAAAAGCATTGTGATTTAGACTGGTATTTAAAGTGTTAATTTTGTTTTTACTCTCACTATCTCCTCCAATCTTTTTAGGTTAATTGTTGTATTACATCCATATGTGTGTATATAAGTGTGCAGCAGTACGATAAACTATTGCAGTTGAGTAGGGGAGGGGACTTCTCTTAATTACCACCAGGAGGTTGCCTATATAATACCGGACCTCCCCCTCTCATGATATCCCTTTGAGAAAGTTAGCCGTGACTGACGAAACGCGTCAGGGAGCGTCGTGACGTCAGACGCAAAGACATTGGAGTCTACACTAAGCGCTGGAGCGTATTAATCCAGGCGCGAGTGCTACAGGCACCATACGGGACCTCTTTCTTGGACTATACATAGCACACCTGCCTTGTGAATTTGCTGGGACTGAGCTCCATTGCCAACGGAGCCTGGGACGGCCTCAAAAGTCTGCAGTTTGACCGGATGGTGTTACCAGCCCTGGGAATCTGCTGTGACGTTGCTCCTTTACCAACGGAGCCTGGGACTGCCCCAAGAGTCTACAGTTAAACCGGATGGTGGTGATTATATATATCACATATGCTTGATTTTAATTGCATTTTTGTAAGTGCGTTTTTTACCCCTTTCTCTCCCCCTTCCCCCTCATTAAAACTTTTATACGCTATGGGCGTGCGCTCTCTCTTCTCTTTTCCTCTATATATATATATATATATACACACACACACACACACACACACACACACACACACACACACACACACACACACACACACACAGTTAGGTCCGGAAATAATTGGACACTGACAGAATTTTCATAATTTTGGCTCTGTACGCCACCACAATGGATTTGAAATGAAACAACTGAGATGCAATAGAAGTGTAGACTTTCAGCTTTAATTCAAGGGGTTGAACAAAAATATCGTATGAAACGTTTAGGAATTGCAACCATTTTCATACACAGTCCCCTTATTTCAGGGGCTCAAATGTAATTGGACAAATTAACACAATCATAAATAAAATGTTAATTTTTAATACTTTGTCGAGAATCCTTTGCAGGCAATGACTGAAGTCTGGAACGCATGGACATCACCAAACGCTGGGTTTCCTCCTTTGTGATGCTTTGCCAGGCCTTTACTGCAGCTGTCTTCAGTTGTTGTTTGTTCGTGAGTCTTTCTGCATTAAGTTTTGTCTTCAGCAAGTGAAATGCATGCTCGATCGGGTTGAGATCAGGTGATTGACTCGGCCATTGCAGAATATTTCACTTCTTTGCCTTAAAAACATCCTGGGTTTCTTTCGCAGTATGTTTTGGGTCATTGTCCATCTGTAAAGTGAAGCGCCGTCCAATCAACTTCACTGAATTTGGCTGAATCTGAGCAGACAATATATCCCTATACACTTCAGAATTCATCCGGCTGCTTCTGTCTTCGTTCACATCATCAAAAACCACTAGTGACCCAGTGCCATTGTAAACCATGCATGCCCATGCCATCACTGCCTCCACCGTGTTTTTCAGATGATGTGGTACACAGCAACTCTCTTTTTTAGATGTCCTCATTACACAGACTAATGGGGAGTTACATACTGATCTTTTTAGAAAGGATACATACAGAAATGCCATTTTAAGGGCAGATAACCATCATCCTCCTTCTCTTATTGATGCATTACCTTTTTCACAGAAAGTCCGGGTCTGCAAAATCACGAGCAGGAAGGATAATATTGAACCAGCTATTGGAGAACTACGTAGTAGATTCCTGGCTAGGGGATATCCTCCTGCTGTGTTAGACCGGGCACTGGATAAAGAGGTAAGTGCTACCAAAAATAAGAAGGAGGACAGGCTTGTATTTACCACTACGTACAGTCATAAGCGAAGCAGAGGAAAAGACCTCCCAGCCCGACGCTACAAGCCTGGTAGACAGCGTGTATCACGCGCAGGCTGTATTAACCCCCAGCACATCGGAGACCAACCATGTAGGAATAAGCACTGTAGCTGTGATGAATCCTTGATCACATTGAACGGGAAAACACTGGACACGATGGGCCCTTGGTCCCTCTAAGGATTCATTTTGCTGGGGGTTAATACAGCATGCGCGTGATACACGCTATCTACCAGGATTGTAACATTGGGCTGGGAGGTCTTTTCCTCTGCTTCGCATATTGCTGGTTTGGCCACGGCTGCTCAGCCTGGAATTAAGACTTTCATTATTGACATTATAAGAAGAGGCTTATACCCCGTGAATATGTATGTAATCACTTAATTGGTGATTTGAGAACTGGAGTGCTATCGTTATTTTTTTTTCTAACCATTTATTTATTTATTTTTTGTGGCATCTATTTATTCACATTTTTTCTTTCTGTGGAACATTTTTTTTTATTTCTCTGGAGTGAGTATTCGTGCTATTCCTATCCTGTGTGTTTTTTATTATGGAAGATTATGTAGAAGTGGAGGATGAGGAAGGGGTTACTGATACCTATGCCTTTAACTGTGGAGACACTCACCGTCAGAGGAGGGCAGAGTCAGTTTTTGATGAAGGTGCTAATTTCATCTGTGAAGAGCCTGCTGACTTAATTACCCACTTCCTTACATTGGAAAAACTGTTATCACAGGACATTAGGTATTGGTGGGACATTACCACTCTTGAGAACTATGCTAGAGTTAAAAGGATTCCGTGAGGCTTACGCTTGAAAAAGGTACCGTCCTTTGGCTTTATTAATAAAGATTTTGAGAATGACTGGAAAGCCATATTAGATCATTGCTCATTTAAGCTAATCAAATTGATCATTAAGTATAAGCTAAATTAAAAAAAAGAAAGTGAGAGCCAATGTGAAAGTCCTACAGGATAAATTGAAAGGTTGCAGAAAAATGGAGAATTTTATTAAATATGACCAAACACTTTTAAGCAACGTGGGTGCTATGGAAAAGTCTCTAATGATTAAGAAACAACAAAAGTTTGATAGGGACAAGATAGACTATGAGAAGCAGCAAGTTTATATATGGCAACGCTACACTACAAACGCACAAAAGCCACAACCAAAATCTGGTTCTAAATATCAGAATAATAAAAAACAAGGTGACTCCAAGAACCCGAATAAATCCATCCTAAAACGCCATGGAAACGCTTCCAGTTTTGAGTCAGATGGTTCTGACTATGAGAGTCGTTCACTAGGCGTTTCCTTTTGTGATGATGATGATAATTGGCGAGTTAGATCTACCTCCCCTGAAACCGACTCTTCACAAAAATCTGTTATGATGCCCTCTCGGAAAGAAGATAAACCTTCATACTCCTTGTTTCAAAAGGAGTCAAAAAACGAAAGAGGACAAGGAGATCATCAAAGAAGAGAAGGGGGGAGGGGGATCCGGGGGATCGAGCAAAAGAAAGAAATATGCATAGGAGAAGTTGTGGATAATGTTATCAACATTTCACATAAGACTCTTACAGATGACCAGATTGCGGTTCTAAATAGAGGTTTAAATTTTGCCCCATACCAAGATTTTAATTTATTCAATACCATCATTGATCTCCAAAAATTAATTCGCAAATTGTCTCTTAAAAAATATTTTAATAGAAAAAAGGGACAACAGAGGTTCCACTATATTCCACTGATAGAGGTCTAGCTGAGAATGTTGATGGTATTGATGTTTCAATGGAGAATTTGGATTTGCATTCATTTCGTGAACAATGTGCTTTATCAGATCTTAGAGATCTTTATGATGAACAAAATCAGGATTTGGAGCCTGAGATCCCTTCCTCATTCAGCTTCTTTGGGCAATTACACTTAGGTCTTAAGAAGAAATCAACCTTTTGCCCTCATATTTTTAACAATCATAATATTAAGACCTTTGAGAAGCTGGTTGAGAGGGATCTCAGGTTATTGGCTAGGGGTATTGTACCCCGGGGGGTTCCCTCTTTAAATAAAACGAATCTGTCAGATATTGACTTCCAGGAGATGATTGCCCTCAGGGAAGATAGGTCTATTACAATCAAAAAGGCTGATAAGGGAGGGGCCATTGTGGTGCCCTCTTCTTCAGATTGTCAGGCAGAGGCACTTAGATTACTTGAGGATGTTGAATCTTATACAAAATTGACATGATCCCACATGTGAGTTTTTACACCTTTTGAAAGAGATTCTTGAAGAAGGAAAGGCCCTATTTGTACTTAACACAAAGGAATATGAGTTTCTCTACAATGCCTCACCTATTGTGCCCATCTTCCACCATCTCCCAAAGATCCATAAGTCACTTGTCCGCCCTCCTGGGCGGCCCATTGTGGCCAGTATTGGATCTTTGGGAGATGGGTTATCACGCTACAGTACATTGATGGTTTTTTACAGCCACTGGTAAAAAATCTGCCTTCTTTTCTGAGAGATTCTATGGATCTTTTATCCGCTATAAAAAATGTTATGATAGAAAAAATTAAACTAAACATATACTAAGCGCTTAACCTATTAGCCTAACTTAACAATACACGATAATGATGGATAAGTGCTCTAAATGTTGGAATTCCCTTACAAAGATACAACAATAAACTAGTGAATTCTACAGACTAATATAACAAACTGAGAAGACGGCTGCCTAAGGATTGAAAAACCACAAACCTATCCACAAGGTAAGTACAACAATAGCTTAAAAACAAAAATAAAACAAACAATGAAAGAAAACAGAAATAGTCCTTGGCGCACTATCTGGTATATAAACCTGCAGAAAAATGAAGTCCAAAGATCTTGGTAGTGAGGATTGTTGGTCCGGAATCCAATCGTACTCAAAGTCCTCTGAGGTGGTGGAATCAGATTTGTGCGAATGATGCTTTAATGCATGCCAGACCAATATGATTGGGTTCAAAGCAGGATCTTAATGAATGTTGCAGATGTGTTTTGGGGTCAATGTCTTGGAAGGACTGGTGACCACTCCAGATGTGAAGTATTCAGAAATGTTACGTTCTTCCCTCTGAGCAATAATGACCTTCTGTATGTAGACTCTCTAATATGAGGAAAAAGCCTTAATGGACTGGTCATGCACAGCTGCATCTAAAGACTTAGTAAACAATTATTTGGAAGTCTGACTCCTCCTCCCTGTCAGACTTCCAAATAATTGTTTACTAAGTCTTTAGATGCAGCTGTGCATGACCAGTCCATTAAGGCTTTTTCCTCATATTAGAGAGTCTACATACAGAAGGTCATTATTGCTCAGAGGGAAGAACGTAACATTTCTGAATACTTCACATCTGGAGTGGTCACCAGTCCTTCCAAGACATTGACCCCAAAACACATCTGCAACATTCATTAAGATCCAGCTTTGAACCCAATCATATTGGTCTGGCATGCATTAAAGCATCATTCGCACAAATCTGATTCCACCACCTCAGAGGACTTTGAGTACGATTGGATTCCGGACCAACAATCCTCACTACCAAGATCTTTGGACTTCATTTTTCTGTCAGGTTTATATACCAGATAGTGCGCCAAGGACTATTTCTGTTTTCTTTCGTTATTTATTTTATTTTTGTTTTTAAGATATAAAAAATGTTAGTTGGAAAAAGACTTTTAGATGGGTGACATTGGACGTGATGTCACTTTACTCAATCATAGATCACGAGCAAGGGATTCGAGCAGTGGAATTTTTTCTTGATGCTTCTACATTGTCCATTTCATTACGTGCCTTTCTTTTGGATTCTATTATGTTTCTGCTCACCCATAATTATTTTTCTTTTGATGCACAATTTTATCTTCAGACACGGGGTACTGCTATGGGGACGTCATTTGCCCCCTCTTATGCTAATTTGTTTGTGGGTCTTTGGGAATCCACACACATTTTCGGTGCTGATAATTCTTTTCGTCATCAGATTATTTTCTATAAACGGTATATTGACGATTTGATTATGATTTGGGATGGGGATTTATTATCACTGCATGCCTTTATTCATACACTTAATACTAATTCTTTAAATCTTAAATTTACTTATGAAGAACACATGAATCACATCAATTATTTAGACATTACTTTATTTATTGACACGACAGGCACTATTCAAACGGACATTTTTAGAAAGCCTCATTCACGTAATACTTTATTGGAAGCAGACAGCAGTCATTCTAAATCATCATTCGAAGTATACCCAAGGCTGAATTCCTTCGACTAAGACGGCTTTGTTCAAATGACGATTTATTTGAGCATCAAGCAGAGGAATTAAAAACTCGATTTGCTCAAAGAAAATATAATCACACTGATATTGAAGCAGCATATCTGTGTGTCAAATCTACAAACAGGATCGATTTGTTATCGAACTCGTCTGTGAAGTTCAAGAAGAAACATGAATTGGATCGAGTGACGTCTGCTCTATTTGTCACCCAGTTTAGTCGCCAGGCTGAACAGATTCGTTCTATCATTTATAAACATTGGGGGACCCTCACTCTTGATAAGGACCTACATAGTTCAGTTAACCAGGGTCCAGCCATTACTTTTAGGAAATCCAAATCCTTATCTGACTATCTTTCTCCAAGATTGTTTGACTCTAAGAAGTCTAACAAATCTGTTTAAAATAAAAGGTTTTTTTAAATGTGGAAAATGTTGCGTTTGCTGCTATGCGAAACCAATTAAGTCTATTAAGACTATTTATTCTAAAAAGAACTATAGGATCCCATCCTTTATTAATTGTGACTCACAATTTGTCATATACTTTCTTACCTGTGGCTGTGGCCAAGGGTACGTGGGCTGCACTATACGCCCTGTTAAAAACAGAATCATGGAGCATATACGTTCCATTAAAAGAAAAGATTTCATGTTACCAGTTTCAAAACATTTTACTGACTGTCCTTCAGGAGGTCTATCAAATGTTCATTTTTCTGCTGTAGAACTGGTGCCCATGCCCATGAGAGGGGGTGATAGATTAAAGCTCCTCAACCAGCGGGAGATGTTTTGGATCCATTCTTTGGATACATTATCCCCTGCAGGAATTAATACAGAATGGGATCTAGAAAAGGTGAAGGGAAACACAAAATGGATGTGCCCCCTAAAAGAATTCACTTAAATGCACACCATAACAGTGTAAAAATTAACTTTTAATAAATTTACTTAAAACATATATTACCAAAGTAATGTGTAATGTGAATTAAAAATATATTAAATCAACGCTATCAGGCAACCTTGTCGTCAGTTATAAGTTCATACTATCCCATTTAACCACTTAATAATGGTGGGATATGGAGGACACAGATTGCTAGGAGTCAGGGTGTTAACCCCTCTGGAGCAACGGTGAGACCCAATAATGGAAGTGTATAGATGTACACAAGTGAGTGGCCAATGGGTTAAATGTCCAGCTACCTTGCTAGATCAGCCAGCACTGCGCACTATAATGGAGACTTTAGTGTGTTAAAATAAGAGTGCTAGAGTGATAAAGCTGGCAAATGCAGTGATAATGGTAGTACATACACTGCTTGTCCGGGATGGGAAGGGAGCGAAGATAGCAGGGATACACCATGAAAAATAAAAAATAAATGCATACAATAGTATAATAAGTTCTTTTCAATCTGGATAAAACATGTATGTCTTGGCTCTATAGCAATGCCTACTTACAGCAGGTCAAAAGGTAAAAAGCATTGATCTACACAGCAGGTAGAAAGGTGTCAGGATCTTCAGGAACAACAGCCCAGGTTTACAGCATAAGAAATCAGCACCTCAGCTCAGACGTCAGTAGATGTGAGTGGATCAGAGACATGCAAAAGAAAGGCAGACCATAGTGTCGATCGTGCATAAAATTTATATAAACAAACAACAAATTTTAGGAATTGTACTCACATTGTGTACATAATCATAGTTCACATAAGGCTTTACTTGAGGCAAATGGAGTGCTGGTTCAGTGTGGAGCAGCTCACCGGGGATCTTCTCCTTAGACTCACAACAGACCGGGTGGGAGATGGCGTCTGACGTCACATCCGCTGTTGGGGTGACGGCATCCGGTCTTGGAGGCAAACGGTGGGGGAACTCAGCAACTCTGAAGCCTTCAGTAGAAAGAGCAGCTGCAGCAATGAAAGTGGCTCTACGCGTTTCGTCGTACTAGACAACTTCCTCAGGAGCATTCATTGAGGAGAAGATCCCCGGTGAGCTGCTCCACACTGAACCAGCACTCCATTTGCCTCAAGTAAAGCCTTATGTGAACTATGATTATGTACACAATGTGAGTACAATTCCTAAAATTTGTTGTTTGTTTATATAAATTTTATGCACGATCGACACTATGGTCTGCCTTTCTTTTGCATGTCTCTGATCCACTCACATCTACTGACGTCTGAGCTGAGGTGCTGATTTCTTATGCTGTAAACCTGGGCTGTTGTTCCTGAAGATCCTGACACCTTTCTACCTGCTGTGTAGATCAATGCTTTTTACCTTTTGACCTGCTGTAAGTAGGCATTGCTATAGAGCCAAGACATACATGTTTTATCCAGATTGAAAAGAACTTATTACACTATTGTATGCATTTATTTTTTATTTTTCATGGTGTATCCCTGCTATCTTCGCTCCCTTCCCATCCCGGACAAGCTACTATTGAAAGGAATCTGTACACATTCCTGGAAGGTTGAGAATTTGATCAGTGATCACCTTGACACATTTTATTTTGAATTTTAATTTTGTGCACTATTTTATCACAGATTGGGTGTGGTTAGCGCCGGTAACAAATCACTTTAAGTTCACTTAGTACATACACTGCAGCATAGACCTGCCAGACACGGCAGTGCTGTGCAAGGAAAGCAGGCACACTCACTATAAAATTAAAGGATTAAATAAATAACTAACTAATGGGATCAACACAGTTAGAGCCAGGAGACTGCTGACACTACATTAAAACAGCTCCAAGTAGGAGACTGACAACATTGCGCGTCCAACGCGCGTTTCCCTCCAGCAAAGGAGCTTCTTCAGGGACAAATTTTAAATCTAAAACATTTTTCATGAACATTTTGTATGAGTATTCTTGCTATGCTTCCGTCTCACGATGATAATAATGATTGTCTGTTTATTAAGTTATTTATTATTGTCATTTTTTTCTGCTTTCTAGTGATCAAATAAGATATATATTTATTAATGAATTCAATTGTCCTACATTTTCTTTTGGCATCTATTCTTCTTTATTATTTATTATTTGTTTTCCTTTTTCTAACTATATATTTACTTTTTTCTAGAATAATATTGTGTTTTACATATGTCCTTTAAACCATATCTATTGTGTCTAGGAGTTTGATGATATACCATTCATATGCCATCTTATGATATTAAAATTAACAAATCAATGGGTTAAATATACATTGAATATTCACTATAGATTTGGACATGTGTATGTTTATGTTTCCACAGTTGATATATATGTGTTATTGATATTTCTTTTGTATGTGATTGGTCTTTTTTATTAATTTTTTACCTGTTTATTCCCTCTATGTGGATCTCTTCCCTCTGAGCATTACGCCCCTTTCCTGTGTTTCATTTCACAGGGAATTTGTGTCCTGGGGGTTTGTGTTTACCTGGACACAGGTGGGCGGTGCTTTTGAGGGTGTAAACCATATAAGAGTTTGATTAAGACCAATGAAACTACTCTTTGATAAAGCGCACCATGCGAGAGGTTTCTCTTTTTAATTAGTTATGTCCCAATAAATAATTTGTTATTTTTTCTATTAGCCTCCAGTTCTCGTTTTTTCATAGTTGTGATCCAAGTCTTTTCCTTCCTGCTTACTACGTACAGTCAAGCTGGTGGTTTTATTAAATCTACCAGTCTTAAACACTGGCATATTCTGCAAAATGATGATATATTATCTGAAAGTTGCTGTGTACCACCAATGGTGGCATTCAAAAGAGGGAGGAATCTGGCGGATAGCCTGATACATGCAGATAATGAGGGTAACTACAGAACTCCTCATTTTCTGGAGGGTGGCAGACCGGGTAACTTTAGATGCATGAGCTGCTCGGTCTGTAACAGTCTGACTACCGGTAGTCAATTCAGTCACCCCCCAAAGCGGGAGAATCATAAAAATTAAAAATAGACGCCCCACAGCGTGTGCTCCGCTGCTACAGAGACTGGAACAGTGAAAGACATTATTGCTTGGCACGGCGAATTGGCTGTACTGCTGTTCAGCTGAACTGGAGACCTCCTAAGTACTACCTTGAGGCTGAGGGCTGTACTAACAGCTAACCGATTGGAAGACCACCCAGGCCCTACCCCCGAGGCTGAGGGATTGAGAAGGAGAGAGCCACGACATCTCTATTGGCGTCCGTTGGTGCTTGGGTAACATTAACCCTGAAATGATTGTTTTTTCTATCTAAATGTACGCTTAATACTCACCTTTATTTTGTGGTTACTAATATAATTTTTAATGCACTATGAGCGTTGTGCGCTGTGTTTTTTTGTATTTCTGTTTGCTATTAGGGGGTATTTGAGCCATCCCTGGTGCCACAGCTGCAGACGTTCCATATACTCTACGTGTTTAAAGGTCACCTCTTTTTGTACATCACTATATCACCTCACTTTTATTGATTGTAGTAGCGCACTATATCTTTTCACATTTTCTCACTCCAGATAGGGAGACTTTCTTATTGAGACGTGAAGCATTCTGGATACATGCTTTAAATACCAGCAACGGTATGGGTCTTAATGAGCAACAGAATTTAAAATGCTTCCTTAATAGAAGGTAATTTTTTGTCTTTCTACAGGCATATTTGATCTTGCACCATCCATGGACTCTGCACTTACCTATTGGGAAAATTATCCTTTTTGTGTGGTTTTTTTCCCTTCCCTCCCTCCCCCCCCACCCCCTGGCTGTGTGTACCCATTTCTGACTAGGTATACACACTAGTATATTCTAAATACTGATGTACTGCATATTCTTATGTGGCATTTCACGGTAACTTTGCAGGATTATACTGATGTCATCAGCAGTATACAGTCACATGTTTTTAATAGTATATTGCTGTATTAGTTTTGTGCACATATGCTTTATGAATATTTTGGTGTGTGGTTTATTTACACTTTCAGGGTGATTTATAGGAGTGTGTCACTCCTCCCTGCTCTGACACTGATCCCATGGCGACGGATACATCTTTGTCCAGCCCTGTGAGTACAGTCTTGATTGGTGCACACCCCCCCCTTCCCCCCGACGGGCGGGTCACGCTGACGTCATCATGGGGGAGTGTTCAGTCTGGGGAGAGGTGTGGCTGTGGCTGCATTCCTCCAAGACAGCTCTATGCTGTATTGCCAGGGATTTAGACCTAGACGTCTGACGTCACTAGGGGGCGCCATATGGTAGCTCTGACATCACTAGGGGGCGCCATATGGTAGCTCTGACGTCACTAGGGGGCGTCAACATCCTGGTTATGTGGCAGAGCGGGGAGAGTATCAGGGGGGTGGTATATATTGTGACTGTTTTCTTGTGTTTGGTAGCCTTCACCTTGAGAAAGGCAGTATTAGACTGCCGAAACGTTGGACTTTATGGCATATTAAACCTCCTTTGAGTAAGACCGTGTGCCTGCTTCTTCTTCTTTGTCCGGCTACAGGAAGGGTCAGGAGACAGGGAGGACAGAGGCAGGAGAAACCCATCTGACTCCGGCCTTGCCTGTCCCTACGAATACAAACATACAACCCCTCACTGAATAACATAGCCCTAATCCCATGTAATAATCCTGGGTGTAAACAAAATAATGGTTTTATGAATATTGTAATGGTTTATTAGGGACCTAGGAGGTGGCTAGTGGTGCTGTTATGTGTATTTTTGTTTATTGTGGGTAGTGGGGGTGGATGAACGGGGTATTGGCCCCAAGGATGGGTGTTTAGGCCTACCGGGTGGGGGGGGGGTAGCGGGAGGGGTTAACCCCTTCATTACCATAGCGGTATTAACCACGAAGTTAAAGAAGAGGTTAAGTCATCCTGCAACCCCCTGGCAAGGCCTAAACACCCACCCAGGGCCAAATACCACCTTCACCCACCCCCGCTACCCACAATAAGCCTGGCACGGGTGTATAACCCCTTCATTGCCTTGGCGGTAATGAAGTTGCCTGTAAATGCATTTTTTATGCATCGGATTCATGCCGGGGGTCTCTGGTGCTGATATTAATGGATATCAGCTCTGGGACACATGCATGTTATTTTCATCGCAGCTTCACCCCACCTTCTTGCCAACTTTTGTGGCGGGACAATTTGGAGAAGAAACAGCAATTTTAAAGTGGCGATCAGCCGCAATAAGCTGATCAGGGCTTATAGAATTGAGCGTGTTTGAAAAACTGGCGATCAGTGCTGAAAAGTGGCTTATCACCGCGCGTCTGCCGATTTTATTTATTTATTTATTTTCCGGCAAAAAACCCCCGGTTATTTTTGCTCTAATCGCCAGCTTCTCTGGGCTTTCTGAATCGCTGTAGGCTTTTTTGGCTATAAACTGGTGATAAGTGGCTTATCGCTGCTTACTGCATGAGGGCCTTAGGGAGGATTTGTTCCTGTAAAGTACACCTAGTTTGGCATAGGATTTGGATGTCAGGGTATCAATGTGCATCCCAAATGTTAAATGGGAGTTGAACTATATGCCCAGATATTTCAAACAAGTAACAGGGGCTAGGATGGTATTAGAGCTGGTTTTTATCTGAAGCTCTGTCATTGGCAGCTTTAGCAATTTAGCTCTGGTCCCAAATACCATTGTTACAGTCTTGTCAGTGTTTAAAATCAGTTTGTTTTGGGAAATCCAGTTTCAAGTCTCAAAAAATCAGATTGAAGTATGTGTTCAAGGTCAGAGAGGCGAGGGCTGCGTGCATATAGGATCAGATCCAAGGCCTCTCACATTAACCTGTTAGGAATATTATTTTCTCATCTATCCGACATAAGTATAAAATATACTCTACCAAGACCCCTAATACAGAGTTACCCACCTTATACGGGAGCAGCTGCCAGACGAGTACAGTAAATGTATCTTATTTCTTTTACCACTGGAGGGCAGCGTGGAGTTGCAAGGAGTGGCGCCCGTAAGGACGACGTGCCAGTTAGGCGGAAGGAGACGCGCGCACACACTTTTATGTGAAACGGATATTTTTGGGGAGGGATTTAGTAGTCTGAGTGAGAAAATTGATATTTTGTCACAATGGAAAAATGGAAAAATTAACCATTTAAATATGCACAGATTTTATCCCACGTTTGGAAATTAGGGATGTTGCCTAAAAGTCTGAGAATGCATTAAGTGCCACCCACGGGCTTTAATGAAGCAGCATTTGTGGGATAAAGGGAACAGCATCCTGTATAAAGGTATTTTGGGCTCGATATAAATAATTGAAGCCAAAAACTAATATTAAGTAAATTGAGAATGGAAAAATATTCAGCACAAACGTACAGAATGTGATATTCTGAGAGATCTTACAGATGTTATCAAATCCCACAATGAATATATAGAAAATGTCTGTATAGAACGAGTCAAACAAGAATATGCCAATAAAACGTTTAATTGGGAGATACAGGGGCCACAATTCAGGTCAGTTAGCTGGAAGAAGGGAAGCCGGTCAGCCAGAAGAGCAGGTCCTCCGGTCAGCCAGAAGAGCAGGTCAGCCGGTCAGCTCTGAGATCAGCATTACTTATATCCCCTAAACGTTGTCCCCTGCATGTAATGCGCAGAACAGCCTGCACTGCATATACTGTACATGACATACTTAACCCTTTCTTTTCGCTCGACTCTAATCTGAATGATTTGCTAATTGGTTTGTAATTAGAGAGATATTTGTAGCAGAATCCCATGTATGTTCTTTTTACCTTTTTAGATACCGTTTTGTGTAATAAAAGATATGAGATCAGAGGGGCTTCCTGTTTGCACTCGTGTTTTGGCAGAAGTGTATATGTGACCCTATAAATCTCCCTCACACCCGGCTTGGCAGCGTGACACTAGTGCAATGACCTGGGGAAGAATCACTGAGCTGTTAGCAATAGATACAACGGATAGAAAAGACACTACACATAGGTTGGATTAAAGAGAGTATTTTATTGAAATAATGAATCTCTTTGCTGGTAGGGGCCTGCAGCACATTGCAGAGCAATATAGTAACACGCAGAGCAATGCACTGCAGGCCCCTCCGGCAGCAAAGGAGTGAAGACCAATGCAGGGTGTATAAAGATCTCACTGATAATTCATGCACAAAGGGCAATTTGTTGCTGTGATCCAGAGGAAGGCGAAACATAACCCCTGCTGTGCAATGGGGGAAAAAAATTCCTTCCTGACCCCATTAAATGGCGATCGGAGGGTCCCTGGATCACTGCGCAGTGAGATCAGATGGAGCAGCACAGATCAGCGTTGTTATACACAGGGGCACACTCAGTATATAGAGATGTGGGTGATGGGGCCCTTGTGCCCCTGTGTATAACTCACCTGCTCCCCCATCCCCCTGCATATCTATCCCATTCACCCCTTTTCCTCCCGCATACCTCGCAGGGCCGGCCGGCCATTAGGCGGTCGCCTAGCGCGCAAAGGTCCTAGGAGCGCATTAATAATCATTATTATTTTTTTTCTTATTATTTCTAATTTATTTATCTTTTTTTTAAAATTATTATTCTTTTTTTTTATCCAGTATTTTGGCGCCCTTTTGTTTTTATTTTGCGTCGCGCTGGGGTGCGGTCGCACCCCCTGCAGTCCCGATAGCTACGCCACTGTTTATTTTATTATTTTATTTATCTTGTTATTTTTTATACAACTGGGGCACAAATTTTAAGTTTCGCCTCGGGCGCATGAAACCCGTGCTCCGGCCCTGCTCCTTGTTCTCTCTCACCCTCTCACGCCCAATATCCCTATCTCCCTCTAGTACCTGCCCCTCCCGCAGCCTTCCTGATCTTATCTGCCTCTCCTGCGGTCAAACCAACTTCTCAGGGCCCCTAGAATACCCCTGTATCTACGCCCTGGCTCCTCTGCTACCTGCTCCCGGCTTCTTCTCCGCCTAAAAAAGGTGAAGCAGCAGATCTGTCCGCACCTCTCGTATTCTCCTACCTGCTCCTGGGGTCTTCTCCTCCGCCTAAAAAAGGTGAAGCAGCAGATCCGGCCACACCTGTCGTATGCTCCTTGGTCATCGTACACCACGTCTGCCTCCTCGGCCGCCTTGTAGCCCACCTCATTGTTCCACTTGACGCCCGCTTTTTCGTATGCCTCGTCGTCCGCCTCGTAGCCCGCCTCGTCGTCTGGTGGCACAAAGGGCACCACCTTCGTGCGTGTCCTGACCTGCAGGAGACATGAAGTGTTTGTAACCAGGGACAGTGATACTCTGTATCGCAAGAGCTCCTGTGCCACTTATACCCCCTCCGCAATACCACGTTATACCGCCCTCCACAGGGCAAATACCCGTTATACCCACCTCCCCAGGCCCAGTACCCAGTTATACAACCCTCCCAAGGCCCAGTACCCTGTTATACACCCCTCCCAAGGCCCAGTACCCTGTTATACGCCCCTCCCCAGGCCCAGTACCCTGTTATACACCCCTCCCCAGGCCCAGTACCCTGTTATACACCCCTCCCAAGGCCCAGTACCCTGTTATACACCCCTCCCCAGGCCCAGTACCCTGTTATACGCCCCTCCCCAGGCCCAGTACCCTGTTATACGCCCCTCCCCAGGCCCAGTACCCTGTTATACACCCCTCCCCAGGCCCAGTACCCTGTAATACACCCCTCCCCAGGCCCAGTACCTGTTATACCCACCTCACCAGGCCCAGTACCCGTTATACCCACCTCACCAGGCCCAGTACCCATTATGTACCCCTCCCCAGAAGGTCATATTTCTATTTATCAAAAATACATTGAGTAACCTCTGGTTTTCAGGCATGTCCTAGGGGAGTTATCACAGAGACACAGAAACGTCGCTGAGTTTGGTGAGTAACTCCCTTAACCTCTCAGCAGTTGAATTCCCCATTAGGCGCTTAACACGTTAAAAACAAGCGTTGCTATTTCTCTGCATGAAGTTGCAGGTAATTGGAAGAGTTACACAGTGACGGCTATTTCATCACTCACCTTCTTCTCCCGAAACGGTCTTTTCTGTCTTATTTCCGGCTTCACATCGGATATCCATATCCATTCTTGGCCTCTGATCTGTATGCAAGACAATGCTTTAAGACAGGGTTGCGCAACCTTTTTCCCCTGCTCCCCCCTCCCCACCTTGTCTCCGACGTTCTGATGTAACGACGTCATGTGATATCACGTTGCTATGGCAATGCCACATCATGTGACGCCACGTTGCTGTCGCCAGAAGCCGCCGGAGACAAGGAAAGGGAACTTACAGAGGACTTGCGCGCGATTTCCGGCATTTAATTTAAATGCTGTGGGGAAGAGCGAGGGGCCACTGTAAGCGCCGAGCCCCTCCTCCCAAGAAAATGTCGCGCCCCTCGATTTGCACACCCCTGCTTTAAGAGATATTCTGGGACCCTCCAACTCCTCCATCGGACCCTTCCTCATACTCATATTGACTGACCTTGCAGTGCTCTGCCCTGACTTGCACTGACCTGCTATGATGCCTCTCAAAATACCATGCTAACTCATTCTGAACATACATGTGTCCTTTCTACATGTTACTCAGCTTGTATGGGCCACAGACAGCTTTCCCGGGGTCCAGGACTAGTTTCCACCGGGGACCCTCACCCATGGGTCGGCGACCTTGCGAGGACCCACCCCCCCCCCAACCTGTTTTCTCTTGCACTGCCATAGACTACAACATTTCGGCCTGCTGGTCTTTTTCAGGTAAAGTGGCTAAACCCACTAAATCCAGCAAAGAAAGGCCAGCAGCCAAAACATTGTAGTCTGTGGCACAATAAATTATCTTTTTTTATTCAAATCTGTGTGCCCTTTTCCATCAATCTTATTGTATACATTGGACGAAATGCCGGTCTTCCCTGAGACTAAGGGGCACTGGTAAAAGTATCACTAATTGTTTTTTTTGGTATGCAGCAAATCCCCATCATTTTTGCGTTCTCTTGCTCTGCCCCAATCTGACACACCACCTTGCTCTCTCACCCCCCTCTTACACTCCCCCATCACCCTTTCCTTCCCCAAAGGTTGTCCTTTAATCAGATCTTACCCAAATTGTCTCCATCTCCCTTGGAAATGTTCTGTCTTTAAGCTGTGTGGCTCCTCTTGATCCGAACTTTCTTAGCTGACCCCTTTAGGTTTCGGCTCCGAGGGTCTAAAAAATAAGCGACTCCGAAAAGATGTGAAATATGCACAAGGGTCCTAAAATATTTATCTAATGGGGCTCTGAGGGGGAGACTTAAATACTAGTTAATATAATCTATTTAACTAACAAATATGATCTATTAAACTAAGAAATATAATGTATCAAACTAAATAAATATCTATTAAACTAATAAATAGAATCTATTGTACTAAGAAATATAATCTATTCAACTAAATAAATATAATCTATTTAAAAACAATACAATAAAAAGCTGGAGAAATGATACGTTAACCAAGCCACAGATGTGATGCCAATGAGCGTTGAACTCCTTGCAGATCCACCGTCAGCTGGTTGTGGCAGAAAGTGGTGACATGCGGTAGAACAGAGTGGTTGAGCTGTAACCACGGCAGTCAGGTCAGAAATCAACACAATATTTTTTTAAATTTAGAATGAGAATGTTCAATATGTCACATTCTGGGCTCAGACCCTGAGCCCTGTCACATGTTAGCAGCTTGTGATAATAGAAGATATCCATATACTGGGATGTGATAAGAGACATGAAGGTCATTTTATACTGGGTCCCATAACCTGCTTTATATGAAGTATCATTTTACACTAATTAGTAGAGATGCTACATTTTGAAAAATAGCGCTTTTGGCGACATTGTTCATTTTCTCTACAAATGATAAATGAAAAAGTTGGATAAAACGTTATATGTGTGTGTGCGCGTGCAATATATATATATATATATACACATATACATACATACACATATAGTATGTTTATATATATATATCATACTATATGTATATATATTGTCTGTTTTATACACACATACACGTGTGTGTATATGTATGTGTGTGTGTGTGTGTATATATGTGTGTGCGTGTGTATATATATGGTATAACCCAGAGGTGCGCAAAGTGGAGGGCGGGAGATTTTTCGGGGGGGGGGGGAGGCGCACGGGCGGTTGCAGAGGCCCCGCGCACTTCCTCGAGGCATTAAAATTAAATGCCGGGGGATCGCGTGAGGCCTCTGCAATGCTATTACTTACCTTGACTCTGCCGGCGTCACTCGTGTCCATGGCAACGCGGTGTTAAATTACGCCGCGGGGTCATGTGACGTCACCCTCGTCAAATGCCGCTGCCAGTCACGTGACGCCGCATCAAGGTAAAGGAGGGGGTGGGGGCGCGAGCTCCCCTGGTATAACCAATAAATAATATAGCTGATATAGCAATTTGGTTGTGGCTAGAGAAAGGTTATAGTGGCAGTGAGAATTAGTGGCCAGAATTAATAACTAAAAAGTAGCTGTAATAAAATAATAATAAACACTATGCCTAAACACAATAACAGTCCAGAAACTTAGCTCTAATAGCTATGTTATAACTCAATCATAAAAGGATCCAATTCGGGCATCCTCTGGAGTCCTGGCAGCTCTCTTCGGGGAAACAACCACCTCCTCGATAGATACCTAAACAAAAAAAAAGAAGAGAAAGCGCCCGCTCCATGTGTAAATTCGGTTTAACAATTTCATTTCCTGGACAAGATAAAAATAACAAACTCACAAACATCCGTTTGGTAAAAGCGTTGTATGAGACAGGCTCGTGCTCCGCGGTAATCCGGTGGTCAATCCGGTGGCCAATCCGCAGCTCCAGACTTTGGACGATGACCGGGAAACTCGATAGGCTGCGCCCCTTGCAGTGTGGTCCTCCGGCAATCTGTAGTATGCAGTTGTGATTCCACTCTGTAATTCCGGTGTCTCGCCTTGTTCGCGTACCAACTTCCCTTCCGGCGTCAAGACGGATAGTGTGGCAATAGCAACGAGAAGAATGTACCTACGTGTTTCTTCAGCACACGGCTGATTTCATCAGAGGATAATGCTACAACTCAGTCGTAATGGTTTTATAGTCCTACAGTCCAATTGGTAATGGCATAATAGATCACATATGTTACTGATTTTAGATAATAATAGATTCTTGTATGACACACACACACGAACACATATACATATATATATATATATATATATATATATATATATATATATATATGTATATATATATACATACACACATATATATATTTACACACACATACATATATTTACACACACATATATATATATATATATATATATGAAACCAGGTGTCCCACCAAGGAGACAAAAAACAGCACTCAAGGTATATGTGTAGAGGTATAAGTACCGTGTTAGCCGAGCTTCAATAATCATAAAATAATAAAAAAATAATATCATCTATTTATTTTTTGATTATATATATATATATATATATATATATATATATATATATATATATATATATATATATATATATATATATATATATATATATATATATATATATATATATATATATATATAGAGATAGATAACAGCAGGCACTTCAAAGGCTCCAAAGAAATAAGTGCTTGTTCAACAAAAATTACAGGAAACCAGGTGTCCCACCAAGGAGACAAAAAAACAGCACTCAAGGTATATTGCAAAAGTGTATTTGAAAAAAAGCAGGCACATATAAATGCAACGTTTCGGTCCTGTATAGGGCCTTCCTCACGCCCCTGAGGAAGGTCCTATACAGGACCGAAACGTTGGATTTATATGTGCCTGCTTTTTTTCAAATACACTTTTGCAATATACCTTGAGTGCTGTTTTTTGTCTCCTTGGTGGGACACCTGGTTTCATATAATATATATATATATATATATATATATATATATATATATATATATACAAATACAACTGTATGCTCATCTGCATGTCTTAGGCAGGTCTGCAACCCCGCCTTTCCCCATTATCACCCAGCATACAGCACTTCCACTGCAGCAAGGGATTCTGGGAAATGACATGCAAATGAGCACACAGTGTCACTTTTTGCCTCAAAAACCATTTTTAACATGGTTCCCTATAGGCTTAAGCTTGCTGCATGGTCACAGCTTTGAGCACAGCCAGGGTTAAGGTGCATACCCAGAAAACCACCCACAGACAGCTGTTTCGACCTTAATGGGTCTCATCAGTGTGGGGTTGATTTAACTGGGTATGCAAAGAGGCTATGGGATAGGCTATACCATAATACTGAGTTAAGTTATGGTGAGTAAAAAAAGTGACAAAAACCCTCCACAGGAAAGCAAATATGCAAATACAACTGTATGCTCATCTGCATGTCTTAGGCAGGTCTGCAACCCCTCCTTTCCCCATTATCACCAGCATACAGCACTTCCACTGCAGCAAGGGATTCTGGGAAATGACATGCAAAAAAAAAATATATATATATATATATATATATATAATCTTCTTCTCTCTGAAGAAGACCGTTTTAGTCGGAACGCGTTGGAGTGAGAGTCTGTGGAGTGGGACCCCTACCCTTTTCCATGACAGGAGGCCTTGGCTATCTGTAAATTGGCCTTTCACACCTACGCTTTAATGGTGATGTATTTACATCTTTAATACTCGAGCATTTATTGCCTCCATTTCTGCAATTACTATTTTACAACAACAGCTATCTCCTTACGTTATGTGCACAAATCTGCAGTGTGTGTAGAGGTATATGTGCATGCTTGGATCAGAGCTGCTTGTGTGGAGAGGTATATGAGCATGCTTGGATCAGAGCTGCTTGTGTGGAGAGGTATATGTGCATGCTTGGATCAGAGCTGCTTGTGTGTGTAGAGGTATATGTGCATGCTTGGATAAGAGCTGCTTGTGTGGAGAGGTATATGTGCATGCTTGGATCAGAGCTGCTTGTGTGGAGAGGTATATGTGCATGCTTGGATCAGAGCTGCTTGTGTGTAGAGGTATATGTGCATGCTTGGATCAGAGCTGCTTGTGTGTAGAGGTATATGTGCATGCTTGGATCAGAGCTGCTTGTGTGTAGAGGTATATGTGCATGATTGGATCAGAGCTGCTTGTGTGTAGAGGTATATGTGCATGCTTGGATCAGAGCTGCTTGTGTGGAGAGGTATATGTGCATGCTTGGATCAGAGCTGCTTGTGTGTGTAGAGGTATATGTGCATGCTTGGATCAGAGCTGCTTGTGTGTAGAGGTATATGTGCATGCTTGGATCAGAGCTGCTTGTGTGTAGAGGTATATGTGCATGCTTGGATCAGAGCTGCTTGTGTGTAGAGGTATATGTGCATGCTTGGATCAGAGCTGCTTGTGTGTAGAGGTATATGTGCATGCTTGGATCAGAGCTGCTTGTGTGTAGAGGTATATGTGCATGCTTGGATCAGAGCTGCTTGTGTGTAGAGGTATATGCGCATGCTTGGATCAGAGCTGCTTGTGTGGAGAGGTATATGTGCATGATTGGATCAGAGCTGCTTGTGTGTAGAGGTATATGCGCATGCTTGGATCAGAGCTGCTTGTGTGTAGAGGTATATGTGCATGATTGGATCAGAGCTGCTTGTGTGGAGAGGTATATGCGCATGCTTGGATCAGAGCTGGAGTGTGTGTAGAGGTATATGTGCATGCTTGGATCAGAGCTGCTTGTGTGTAGAGGTATATGTGCATGCTTGGATCAGAGCTGCTTGTGTGTAGAGGTATATGTGCATGCTTGGATCAGAGCTGCTTGTGTGGAGAGGTATATGTGCATGCTTGGATCAGAGCTGCTTGTGTGTAGAGGTATATGTGCATGCTTGGATCAGAGCTGCTTGTGTGTAGAGGTATATGTGCATGATTGGATCAGAGCTGCTTGTGTGGAGAGGTATATGTGCATGCGTGGATCAGAGCTGCAGTGTGTGTAGAGGTATATGTGCATGCTTGGATCAGAGCTGCAGTGTGTGGAGAGGTATATGTGCATGCTTGGATCAGAGCTGCTTGTGTGGAGAGGTATATGTGCATGCTTGGATCAGAGCTGCTTGTGTGGAGAGGTATATGTGCATGCTTGGATCAGAGTTGCAGTGTGTGTAGAGGTATATGTGCATGCTTGGATCAGAGCTGCTTGTGTGTAGAGGTATATGTGCATGCTTGGATCAGAGCTGCTTGTGTGTAGAGGTATATGTGCATGCTTGGATCAGAGCTGCTTGTGTGTAGAGGTATATGTGCATGCTTGGATCAGAGCTGCAGTGTGTGTAGAGGTATATGTGCATGCTTGGATCAGAGCTGCTTGTGTGTAGAGGTATATGTGCATGCTTGGATCAGAGCTGCTTGTGTGTAGAGGTATATGTGCATGCTTGGATCAGAGCTGCTTGTGTGTAGAGGTATATGTGCATGCTTGGATCAGAGCTGCTTGTGTGGAGAGGTATATGTGCATGCTTGGATCAGAGCTGCTTGTGTGTAGAGGTATATGTGCATGCTTGGATCAGAGCTGCTTGTGTGTGTAGAGGTATATGTGCATGCTTGGATCAGAGCTGCTTGTGTGTAGAGGTATATGTGCATGCTTGGATCAGAGCTGCTTGTGCTGGTGATTACTTTTGCTGTTCTTTGCCTCACGGAATACATGTTTGGTAGATGTGAGTCCCCCTCCTCTTTTATCAATTTTTCTTCCCTTGTTTTTAACCCACGTAATACATTTGTATTGTTATCACTTTCTTGGCATGCCCGTGTGCTTCTTCATAAGGATGCTTTTTTCGTTGTAATACATATCCATTATCCTTTAGCACCACTGTCCATTGTTATTATATCATAAATCAAGACAGTTTCTGGGCAACAGTGACGCACTGTGTTGATGCGGTATACTTTGTGTCACATATATATATATATATATATATATATATATAATCAAAAAATAAATAGACTATACTGTTCTGTGGCTAACGAAATGCTTTTATTTGTGCGAGCTTTCGAGATACGCTGATCTCTTCTTCTGGCGGTGTTACAATGAATGAAGCAAGCAAAGGGTATACTTAAAAACAGTGTCTCTTGGAATGTTATCTGTGCTTGTCTCTTCTCCCCCCCCCCTTGTGTGAATGTGATTTATGGCTAGAGGTGTTAAATGGTTCCTGAAAGTTAGTGATGTAAGAGTGTGTGTGTGTGTGTGTGTGTGTGTGTATCTGTGTGAATATAAATGAATGGAGAGCCCACAGTTTATACAGTGCTTTACAAAAGGTGTGTGTGTGGAGTGGGAGTTAATATAAATTGTGTGGGTAGGTGTGGAAATGTGAGAGATTGTAGCAAAACTAAAAGTGTGTGTAGATACTATGTGGTCCCTATTGGTGTATAGGGATGGAAAAACAAGGAGTATTTGTATGTGTAAGAGACAGCTGTGTGTGCATACATATAGCACAGTATGTACAGACATGGCCTTTAGCGCTCATGGGAAGAGAGTTCACTTGTGTCAGTAATGACTCATAAAATTTCGATCTCTGTTTAGGCCACCGCTAAGTGTCCCGAACAGTTGCATATATTTCTATTCGTGCAACCATCTCTATTTCGGTGTTTTAAGATTAACTTTGAGTATGGCAACCCCCAGATCGTCCATCTTATGGACAGAGTCAGAGAAATGTTCGCCGACAGGACTGTCTCTTGTTCCGCGTGTGATGCTGTGCGATGCAGGTTCATTCTCTTGTTTAGCCCCTGCCCCGTCTCACCTATGTAGTAGCAGCCCCCTGGACATTTCATGCACATGATGAGGAACACGACATTGCTGGAGGAACAGGTGAACCTTTCTCTGATTTTGTATTCCCGATTCCTGTGTGGTATTTGTATTGTGTCCGCTGTGTAGAGTATTGCGCAGGTTTTGCATCTTGCGTCCTGGCCTGGCATATATATAATTATATATATATATATTCCACAGAAGCAGCCGGCACTCCAGTTGCATGTAGAAAAAATTGGGTGCTTGTCCCATAAAGCAATAATAAACCACACGATTCCGTTTGAAGCACGAGATCAGGAGACAGCACTCTGGTAAGTTTGATCACAAGTTTTTGTACTGAAAAAGACACATAAACCGACGTGTCACGACAGGTCACTCTGCGCGTATTCTGACAGGCCGAGATGGCGTTTGCAGGGAGCTCGGGCGGTGGTAACATCTCTGCGGTGGCGCGGTCCGGATCCCAATACGTTCGCCGCGGAACCCGCTCTGGGCTTCAGTGTAAATCTCCGTCTCCCCCTGTCAGCCTCAGGCAGCTGTTTAGCTATATTTTTAGCCAATCCAGGATTCCTTTATCCCGTTTTATTGAACACTGTCTTCCTTTTTATTATTTTATATACCGTTTGTCATGTTGTTTATAGATTTAGTTTCATTTAGTTATATTTGATTATTCATGTGGTTTGTGTTCATTGTAACCGAACCCGGATCTGTGACGCATATGTACTGAGGTGGGGTTGGATCCCCTCGGTTATTTCTTGTTTTATTAATAAATAATTTACTATATTTTAATCTCTGGTGCGCATTGTGTGCATTTTTCTTCTTGTCTGCACAGTGCTTCAGATTCTGCATCTGAAAAAATGCCGGTGGATCGGGATGTGAGGTAGGGAAGTGACGTCCGCGCCGGAACGTTATTGCCACGCCTCCAAATATTCATTGCCACGCCCCCAAATTGCGCCCGCTGCATACCCTGCAAAGCCATTAAAAAGCTCAGGCTTCAGCAAGTGTATTGCAGCGTGTGTGCGCCTTCCCTCCTTCTGAAATACTATAGACCAGGCCTGCACAACTCGTAAAGCGAGAAGGGCCAAAATGCTCCAAGGAAAAAAAATTTGGGCCGCACGGGTAAAATCATCATCATCATCTCTCCTCCAGCACCTCTCATCATCATCCTCATATCTCCCCCAGAACCCCTCACTATCAACCTTTGCGATACTCCCCATCTATCTCTCATACCCCCATCTCTCCCCCTCACCCACACATAATACTCCCTCTCCACAAACACACAATACCCCACTGCACACCACACACATCCCACGCCCCCTGCACCTCACATCCTTCTACCCTCCTGCACCTCACATCACTCTCCCCCCCTGCACCTCACATCACTCTCCCCCCCTGCACCTCACACCACTCTCCCCCCCAGCACCTCCCATCTCTCCCCCCTGCACCTCACATCACTCTCCCCCCCTGCACCTCACATCACTCTCCCCCGCTGCACCTCACATCACTCTTCCCCCCTGCACCTCACATCACTCTTCCCCCCTGCACCTCACATCACTCCCCCCCCTGAACCTCACATCACTCCCCCCCCTGAACCTCACACCACTCTCCCCCCCCTGCACCTCACATCACTCTCCCCCCCTGCAACTCACATCACTCTCCCCCCCTGCAACTCACATCACTCTCCCCCCTGTACCTCCAATCACCCCCCCTGCACCTCCAATCACCCCCCCTACACCTCCAATAACCCTCCCCTGCACCTCCAATAACCCCCCCTGCACATCCAACAACCCTCCCCTTCACCTCCAAAGACCCCCCCTGCACCTCCAATGACCCCCCCTGCACCTCCAATGACCCCCCCTGCACCTCCAATAACCCCCCCTGCACCTCCAATAACCCCCCGCACCTCCAATGACCCCCACACCTCCAATCACCCCCCCTGCACCTCAATCACCCCCCTGCACCTCCAACCACCCCCCCTGAACCTCCAATCACCCCCCTGCACCTCCAATGATCCCCCCTGCACCTCCAATCACCCCCCCCTGCACCTCCAATCACCCCCCCCTGCACCTCCAATCACCCCCCCGCTGCACCTCCAATCACCCCCCCTGCACCTCCAATCACCCCCCTCTGCACCTCCAATCACCCCCCCTGCACCTCCAATCACCCCCCCTGCACCTCCAATCACCCCCCCCTGCACCTCCAATCACCCCTGCACCTCCAATCACCCCTGCACCTCACCCCCTACACCTCACCTCCACCTCACCTCAATGCACCTCACCTCAATGCACCTCACATCACCCCCGGGACCGCGGGGAATCGCTGGCATTTTTTTTTTTTGAAGGGTTTTTTTTTTAAGTTTTTTTTTTTTTAAATCTCATTGCGGGCCGCACAGAGAGGCCGGGCGGGCCGCACAGAGAGGCCGGGCGGGCCGTACAGAGGGGGCCGCACAGAGAGGCGGGGCGGGCCGCACAGAGAGGCCGGGCGGGCCGTACAGAGGGGGCCGCACAGAGAGGCGGGGCGGGCCGCACAGAGAGGCGGGGCGGGCCGCACAGAGAGGCGGGGCGGGCCGCACAGAGAGGCGGGGCGGGCCGCACAGAGAGGCGGGGCGGGCCGCACAGAGAGGCGGGGCGGGCCGCACAGAGAGGCCGGGCGGGCCGCACAGAGAGGCCGGGCGGGCCGCACAGAGAGGCCGGGCGGGCCGCACAGAGAGGCCGGGCGGGCCGCACAGAGAGGCGGGGCGGGCCGCACAGAGAGGCGGGGCGGGCCGCACAGAGAGGCGGGGCGGGCCGCACAGAGAGGCGGGGCGGGCCGCACAGAGAGGCCGGGCGGGCCGCACAGAGAGGCCGGGCGGGCCGCACAGAGAGGCCGGGCGGGCCGCACAGAGAGGCCGGGCGGGCCGCATGCGGCCCGCGGCCGTTATGTTGTGCAGGCCTGCTATAGACGCAGCCTTATCGACGCTTACAGAATAGGCCACGCTTACTGAATAGGCCATCGCGTGTCTCTGTCTCTCTCTGTGTTTCTGTGTCTCTCAAATCAAAATCAGCTTTGTTGGCATGACAAAAGAACATTTCAGTATTGCCAAAGCGTGAGTAATAGGGGGTGTGGGACAATGATTACACGAATACTAGGGGGTACGGTTTAATGGTTATACAGTACATTACTTTTGTCTCTCTCTCATTCTCTGTCTCTCTCTCATTCTCTGTGTCTCTCTCATTCTCTGTGTCTCTCTCATTCTCTGTGTCTCTCTCATTCTCTGTCTCTCTCTCATTCTCTGTCTCTCTCTCATTCTCTGTCTCTCTCTCTCATTCTCTGTCTCTCTCTCATTCTCTGTCTCTCTCTCATTCTCTGTGTCTCTCTCATTCTCTGTCTCTCTCTCATTCTCTGTCTCTCTCATTCTCTGTCTCTCTCTCATTCTCTGTCTCTCTCTCATTCTCTGTCTCTCTCTCATTCTCTGTCTCTCTCTCTCATTCTCTGTCTCTCTCTCTCATTCTCTGTCTCTCTCTCATTCTCTGTCTCTCTCTCTCATCCCTGTATGATAGGTATGTTCCAACTCTATTTTTTGCTCTTCTTTTCCGTTTGAGAGGAGGGAGTCCCTCACCTCTTCAGCCACACACCAGGAACGCTGGATTGCTTACAGACGCTCGGAGAGGCGGATACAGTCGTGGATTGCAGGCACTGATTTATCTGGTAAGTACCGCAAACATGCTTGAACAAGGGCCGTAGACATTTTATTTGATGGTTTAGATTACCATTGTCTGTGGTTGTTAGTTATTGGTATTACAGTTTTTTGATGTTGTTACGAATCAAATACATTTTGAAGTAGTAATCCCCTCCGAACTGGGCATTCCTGGCCAATAATGCCCTGGCTGTAAGAGTTGAAGGGCCCAAGCAAAGCCCCCACCTCTATACACACTAACACTGCAGGGGCATCAGAGTGTCTTATTGTCATGGCAACAGGAGGTGTCACGTGATGTAATTTGTTTAATAAATTATTTTTTAAGGTGTCCCGGTTTTTCGTTTTCGAAATCTGGTCACCCTATTCATCAAGCAGAAAAAGTGAAGAAACAATTGTAGTTTTGCTAATGGACGTCATTTTGGCATATCATTAGCTTTGAGGATACCCATTAATATGAAGAAAAGTAACAGCCATTCCCAATGTAGCCCCCCTTCCCTGGGCCAATCGCAGATCGGGCCCCCTCCTCTGTACTAGGGCCTGGCTACGTGTCTGAGTGTGGTGCATACCTGCTGGCAACAGGGGGGCCTGAGTCTCCCGCGATGGTATGGGGGATGATAGGATCAGGTTTCTGGGGTGAATGCCTTCGTCTCATTTAATGGTGCAGCACCTCCATCTCTGAGCCCCAGGAATACGGGTGGAATCCTTCCAGAGAGTCGTCCCCCCCCCCCCCCCCCCCCCGGGGATGAGAGATTCCAGTCTCACACTGTATATCTTTAAAAGCAGCCGCAGCTCTTTATTCACAGCAGCAGAATAGCAGCAACAAGACTGTCAATCAGGTACAGGGTGTCTTCCTCCACACAGGACTGCTCTCCCTCAGGATGGTCTCTGTGTCCCTGCCACCATCCCAGGTCAAGGGCACCCAGGGTGGGGCTAGCTCTTCCCTCGCCCCCTAAACAGGGTGAGAGGAATTGGTCCACCTCCCTAAGTAAGGTTGCATCAGCTCTACTCAGAGGCTGATGGCTCCCCTTCTCCAACGGCCAATTGATATAGGCTCTCTCTGTCACCCTGGGCCAGCCAGGTGACAGACTCAGCAGACTCTAACTCTGGACTGAACTCTTAACTCTGACACACACTTCTACTAAATAGGAAGTGCACTGCTCTTTATGATATTGGCAGGCACTGCCCCATTGTCTCTGCCTTCCACACAGGGTCAGGTACCAATTTCAGGAATGTCCCGTTATTAGCGTAAACACAACAGAGTTCCATGGATCTAGCATTAAGACTGTAAGCTCTGCAGGCCAGGGATTTCCTTTCCTATTGTCTGATTTTGTTTGTTGCACTTATTGTACTATAATTCCCTGTACTGTATTGCCTCTCTTATAAAGCGCTATATAAATAAAGATTTCCATACATAATATATCTTAATGCATCTTAAGACACCTTAGAGTTCCCTCTATAAGACACTTTATGGTCCACTCAAGTGAATAGTCTGTAAGGAGTCTAAGGCTGCGTCCATAGAAGGACAAGCAGCGCTGAGGCGTGCGGACGCTCCGCGCTGAGCCCCTGCATCCTCAATGAGGATGCCTTGAGAGGGGGCTCATGCGAGCGTCCGCGGGCGTGCTCAGGCTTTGGAGTTTTCAGCCGAGCGCCAAGCTGTTTTTCAGCGCGCTGTCGGCTGAAAACATCCAATCAGCCTTAAGCAGCGTCAACGTCACGGCGCCGTGACATTGACGTCAGTGCATCGCGGGCGATTGGCCCAGCGACGTCACTGCCCCGCCTCCAACCACCTCCCCCCGGCTCCCTTCGCGCACGCTGGCTCCGTGGAATCGGGCTGACTTAAGCAGGCGAGCCTCAGCGTTAGCGCGCAACCGCTCTCCCCACCCCTCTATGGCCCGGGCCTTAGTTACTGTACAGCATTGTAAAGTGCCTTGCTGGCCTAGTACAATTTAGTAAATATCCTAAACAATGTCGTCTTAGGCAAAATGTTGCTGATCTTTGCTCTAAAAATGACTATGAACTAAAGAGAAATAACAATCTCCCTTGTGAGCACATTCACATGTCTCAGACAGGTCTGCAACCCTGCTTTTCACCATTATCCCATACAGCTTCCACTGCAGCCAGGGACTCTGGGAAATGACATGCAAATGAGCACAGTGTCACCTTTTGCTTCAAATCTATTTTAAATGAAATTAGCCTTGTACTTCTGGTGGAGAGAGTAGGGGTTTGGTGCTTTATACGTTACATATTATTAAATGTTAACATCAAACAAATATTGTCATTATGTTTGGTGCTACTTATTTCTTTTTCATTAGGATTTATTTATTCATCTTTCATTATTATTATTTACTAGCTGAGAGACCCGGCGTTGCCCGGGATGTAAATGCGTAATAGGTAGTATTATTTATAACTTGTGGAACAATAGGTGAGTATTTGTTGTAAAGGTTTCGGGGGGGGGGGAGAAAGGGGAGCGGGGGGGGGGGAGAAAGGGGAGCGGGGGGGGAGAAAGGGGAGCGGGGGGGGAGAAAGGGGAGCGGGGGGGGGAGAAAGGGGAGCGGGGGGGGGAGATAGGGGAGCGGGGGGGGAGAAAGGGGAGCGGGGGGGAGAAAGGGGAGCGGGGGGGGAGAAAGGGGAGCGGGGGGGGAGAAAGGGAAACGGGGGGGGAGAAAGGGGAGCGGGGGGGGGGAGAAAGGGGAGGGGGGGGGGGAGAAAGGGGAGCGGGGGGGGGAGAAAGGGGAGCGGGGGGGGAGAAAGGGGAGCGGGGGGGGGAGAAAGGGGAGCGGGGGGGGGGAGAAAGGGGAGCGGGGGGGGAGAAAGGGGAGCGGGGGGGGAGAAAGGGGAGCGGGGGGGTGGGAGAAAGGGGAGCGGGGGGGGGGAGAAAGGGGAGCGGGGGGGGAGAAAGGGGAGCGGGGGGGAGAAAGGGGAGCGGGGGGGAGAAAGGGGAGCGGGGGGGAGAAATGGGAGCGGGGGGGAGAAAGGGGAGCGGGGGGGGAGAAAGGGGAGCGGGGGGGGGGAGAAAGGGGAGCGGGGGGGGGGAGAAAGGGGAGCGGGGGGGGAGAAAGGGGAGCGGGGGGGGAGAAAGGGGAGCGGGGGGGGGAGAAAGGGGAGCGGGGGGGGGAGAAAGGGGAGCGGGGGGGGAGAAAGGGGAGCGGGGGGGGGGAGAAAGGGGAGCGGGGGGGGAGAAAGGGGAGCGGGGGGGAGAAAGGGGAGCGGGGGGGGGGGGGAAGGGGAGTGGGGGGGGGGGAAAGGGGAGTGGGGGGGGGTGGAGAGCGGTGGGCATATGTATTGTCATAATTTATGTATGGGCATTTCCCCCCCCCCCCCCGTTCCCCGTGACTCCCCCCCCCCGTTCCCTGTGACTCGCGCTCCCCCCCCCGGCGGCCGCTTGGTCCCCCGATGTGCCGTCCTGCTGAGTGAGGCGTGCAGGCGGCTGCAGGAAGCGCCCTGTGTGGGCCTAAGACTCACGCTCCCCCCCCCCCCCCCCCGGCGCCCGCTCGATGTGGCGTCTGGCTGAGCGGCGGTAGGAAGCGCCCTGTGTGGGCCTGAGGCTGAGGCGGGACGCGCAGTGGGCCTGAGGCTGAGGCGGGACGCGCAGTGGGCCTGAGGCTGAGGCGGGACGCGCAGTGGGCCTGAGGCTGAGGCGGGACGCGCAGTGGACCTGAGGCTGAGGCGGGACGCGCAGTGGGCCTGAGGCTGAGGCGGGACGCGCAGTGGGCCTGAGGCTGAGGCGGGACGCGCAGTGGACCTGAGGCTGAGGCGGGACGCGCAGTGGGCCTGAGGCTGAGGCGGGACGCACAGTGACTTACCTGAGCGGGTGGTAGCGCCGGGGAGGTAAGGGAGCGGCTGGGGTAGGAGGGCCGCGCTTCCCGTCCGGAGCCAGTGCAGGATGGCGCACGTGAGGGGGGGGGGGAGGGGGGCGGACAGAGGGTGTGTGTGTGTGTATAGAGCTGCTGTGTTGTGTGTGTGTGTGTGTGTGTATAGAGCTGCTGTGTTGTGTGTGTGTGTGTATAGAGCTGCTGTGTTGTGTGTGTGTGTGTGTGTATAGAGCTGCTGTGTTGTGTGTGTGTGTGTGTGTGTGTGTGTGTATAGAGCTGCTGTGTTGTGTGTGTGTGTGTGTGTGTGTGTGTGTATAGAGCTGCTGTGTTGTGTGTGTGTGTGTATAGAGCTGCTGTGTTGTGTGTGTGTGTATAGAGCTGCTGTGTTGTGTGTGTGTGTGTGTGTGTGTGTGTGTGTGTGTGTGTGTATAGAGCTGCTGTGTTGTGTGTGTGTGTGTGTGTATAGAGCTGCTGTGTTGTGTGTGTGTGTGTGTGTGTGTGTGTATAGAGCTGCTGTGTTGTGTGTGTGTGTGTGTGTATAGAGCTGCTGTGTTGTGTGTGTGTGTGTGTGTGTATAGAGCTGCTGTGTTGTGTGTGTGTGTGTGTGTGTATAGAGCTGCTGTGTTGTGTGTGTGTGTGTGTGTATAGAGCTGCTGTGTTGTGTGTGTGTGTGTGTGTGTGTGTATAGAGCTGCTGTGTTGTGTGTGTGTGTGTGTGTGTGTGTGTGTGTATAGAGCTGCTGTGTTGTGTGTGTGTGTGTGTGTGTGTGTGTGTATAGAGCTGCTGTGTTGTGTGTGTGTGTGTGTGTGTATAGAGCTGCTGTGTTGTGTGTGTGTGTGTGTGTGTGTATAGAGCTGCTGTGTTGTGTGTGTGTGTGTGTGTATAGAGCTGCTGTGTTGTGTGTGTGTGTGTGTATAGAGCTGCTGTGTTGTGTGTGTGTGTGTATAGAGCTGCTGTGTTGTGTGTGTGTGTATAGAGCTGCTGTGTTGTGTGTGTGTGTGTGTGTGTGTGTGTGTGTATAGAGCTGCTGTGTTGTGTGTGTGTGTGTGTGTATAGAGCTGCTGTGTTGTGTGTGTGTGTGTGTGTGTGTGTGTATAGAGCTGCTGTGTTGTGTGTGTGTGTGTGTGTATAGAGCTGCTGTGTTGTGTGTGTGTGTGTGTGTGTATAGAGCTGCTGTGTTGTGTGTGTGTGTGTGTGTGTATAGAGCTGCTGTGTTGTGTGTGTGTGTGTGTGTATAGAGCTGCTGTGTTGTGTGTGTGTGTGTGTGTGTGTGTATAGAGCTGCTGTGTTGTGTGTGTGTGTGTGTGTGTGTGTGTGTGTGTGTGTATAGAGCTGCTGTGTTGTGTGTGTGTGTGTGTATAGAGCTGCTGTGTTGTGTGTGTGTGTGTGTGTGTGTGTATAGAGCTGCTGTGTTGTGTGTGTGTGTGTGTGTGTATAGAGCTGCTGTGTTGTGTGTGTGTGTGTGTGTATAGAGCTGCTGTGTTGTGTGTGTGTGTGTGTATAGAGCTGCTGTGTTGTGTGTGTGTGTGTATAGAGCTGCTGTGTTGTGTGTGTGTGTGTGTGTGTGTATAGAGCTGCTGTGTTGTGTGTGTGTGTGTGTGTGTGTATAGAGCTGCTGTGTTGTGTGTGTGTGTGTGTGTATAGAGCTGCTGTGTTGTGTGTGTGTGTGTGTGTATAGAGCTGCTGTGTTGTGTGTGTGTGTGTGTGTATAGAGCTGCTGTGTTGTGTGTGTGTGTGTGTGTGTGTGTGTGTATAGAGCTGCTGTGTTGTGTGTGTGTGGGCCGTCACTCCGCCTCAGGCCAATGAGAGGTGTGCGGGGGCGGGCGACCCAAGGGACCAATGAGATTTCCCCTAGGGACACCGGACATCCAGGCAGGCAAACATACAGTGCTTTCACTAATATAGTATAAGATTAACTTTATTATATTTGTTGTTGTCATTATTATTATTGTTTACTGTTAGCTGGAGTATGGCTCACCCAAGAACCACTTTCCCCTGTATGGGGGTCAGACATAGTGCAGACTTGACCCCTGACATTTATAAAAAGATGTTGGAATATGTGACACTGCTGCTTAATAAACACAAACACAGGCGCGCCATGTATTGTTCTGACATTGGTTTATTACACAGAGACACGTCTTTATAGAGGGTTGTCACACTAACAGCCTGGAAGGGGTTAATGCAGGGTCACCAGCCCAGCCCCCCTCTCCTATGATTGGTTGCTGCTCTCGTACAGGAGCCGCGATTGGTCCCCTGTCAATGTCAGAAAAGGCGCGCCAGTTTTGCTGTCTCCATGGCGACCATGGCGGCCGCCGGAGATCGGCCTGCAGCGCGGCCCGGCTTCCAGGTTACCTCCCCGCCGGTGAAGATGTTAGCGGAGCGGCTGAGGGAATGCGTGCGGCGGCGGCCCGGTTCCTTCTGGCTGGAGAAAGGAGCCGGCGGGCTGGAGGTGGGCCTGGTGTGGATGCAGGGCCGGGTGCTGCACGTACGGCCCGAGCGCGGCGTCACCGTGCGGCTGAGCGACGACACTCACACCTTCACCGTGTGCGGGGCTGACCGGGTGCCCAAGGGCAAGCCCTGCCTGCAGCCAGGTAACCGGGGGGTCCGCACGCCCTGCCTGCAGCCAGGTAACCGGGGGGGTCCGCAAGCCCTGCCTGCAGCCAGGTAACCGGGGGGTCCGCAAGCCCTGCCTGCAGCCCGGTAACCGAGGGGTCCGCAAGCCCTGCCTGCAGCCCGGTAACCGGGGGGTCCGCAAGCCCTGCCTGCAGCCAGGTAACCGGGGGGTCAGCAAGCCCTGCCTGCAGCCAGGTAACCGGGGGGGTTAGCAAGCCCTGCCTGCAGCCAGGTAACCGGGGGGGGGTCCGCAAGCCCTGCCTGCAGCCAGGTAACCGGGGGTCCGCAAGCCCTGCCTGCAGCCAGGTAACCGGGGGGGTCCGCAAGCCCTGCCTGCAGCCAGGTAACCGGGGGGGGTCAGCAAGCCCTGCCTGCAGCCAGGTAACCGGGGGGTCCGCAAGCCCTGCCTGCAGCCAGGTAACCGGGGGGGTCCGCAAGCCCTGCCTGCAGCCAGGTAACCGGGGGGGTCCGCAAGCCCTGCCAGCAGCCAGGTAACCGGGGGGTCCGCAAGCCCTGCCTGCAGCCAGGTAACCGGGGGGTCCGCAAGCCCTGCCTGCAGCCAGGTAACCGGGGGGTCCGCGCGTGGCTATCACTGTCCTGCCTCACACGGGAGGAGGGCGCCATGATTTCTTCTCCCGCCCCCTAAACAGCAACACCAGCCTCTCACCCTCTCACCCTCTAGCGTCACCTAGATAGAAGCCAGGCAGATCACACTGGTTTTCTATGAATCGCAACTGATTTTAAAGTCCTGTTTATATCAGCAGTCAGGTCTGATATAAAACAGTAGTAATGTTTCCACCGCCAGTGTATGCAGCGCTGTACATAGAATGTTTGCAGGCGCGAGCCTCTACCCCATAGAGCTTACAATCTATGTCTGAAGCACTTATTCCCATGACCTGTTATTTGTAATTTATATGATTGTCACATGTATTACTGCTGGGAAGCGCTATGTACATTTAATGGCGCTATATAAAAAAAGACATTTGTAGCCCTTTTTCTGACACTCTAAGCGACTTCGGGTAACTGCGCGCACCTGCGGCTCCAGGAGATCTGAGCCTCCGCTAGCTGGGAGCCTGGGGTAACACTTATTAGCGCAGCGCCTCCACTTACCCAGGATCACCGTCATGTAAGATTCCCCTGGGCAAGAAACACACCGATACAATGCGTGCAACCAACTTTACTATGTGCAATAATAAACTTATACTCTATATGAACCGTGGCAATAACCCAATATGCATACACTTATCTTATAACACTATACTTATACTCTATCATACCCTAACACCGCTAACGGATAATGTCCTTCTAACATCAGTGGCTCGGCCACACCCCTAGGGAATATTGTCCTGTACAATAGTGGCTCAGCCACGCTCTTATGAGTGTCTCTATCCCGTCACCGCGTGCCCCACACACCGTGTCCGTGTAATAGTACGATAGCGGTGTGTACTCGCTAGTGTCTCCCTATAGTTACGCCTAAGGCGGGATCAGCGCCTGTTGACCGGTGTTGGTGCACTTGACGTATCTACTACCTTCCGGTCACGGCGGTGACCGGTAATACTTGGAAAAGGATCAGCCGAATCCTTGCTTGTCTGGGATGTCCGCAGTGCAGCTGTCTGGTCCCAAGCAGCTCACCAGCAAACCTGCTCCGCACGCTTGTCCCTAACTGTGTACACAGTAAGGTGACTGATCGCTAGCACTATGGCCGTCCCTGCAGCACAGCAGCACACTGTGACTCAGGGGTTTCTCCTAAGGGCCTGCGGGGTAAAGCTAGCCTATGCAGGCGGGTCACGGACCCCCTGCACGCATACACCCTCCTCCGTTACCTTCCAGATCCCCTCTGACTAGCCTCTCCCCCACGCTTCCCTTTCCTCCTCCCGTAATTCTAGCCTTCCGATTGGCTCCTCAAGTCAGGTGACTGCCCAGGAGCTCATGGGAGTTGTAGTTCCTCAGCGGAGCTTCTCTGCCTTGAGCTGCACAGACTCACAGCTATTGCATCAGCGCAGACCTCCACATGACTCTCCTGAACAGTCAAAACACCAACTGAACACACATATGAGGCTCCTACCACATCCCTACACATACATCTATTATTTGGTGCCTGCGGCACAGGGAGATAACGTGACTTGCTCAAGGTCACAAGGTATGGGGGGGGGGGGATTGAGTGAGTGTGGGGGGGGATTGAGTGTGTGTGGGGGGGGATTGAGTGTGTGGGGGGGGATTGAGTGTGTGTGTGTGGGGGGGGGTTGAGTGTGTGTGTGGGGGGGATTGAGTGAGTGTGTGTGGGGGGGGATTGTGTGTGTGGGGGGGATTGAGTGTGTGTGTGTGTGGGGGGGGGGATTGAGTGTGTGTGTGGGGGGGAATTGAGTGTGTGTGTGTGTGGGGGGATTGAGTGTGTGTGGGGGGGATTGAGTGTGGGGGGGGGGATTGAGAGTGTGTGGGGGGGGGATTGAGTGTATGGGGGGGATTGAGTGTGTGTGTGTGGGGGGGATTGAGTGTGTGTGTGTGGGGGGGGGGTTGAGTGTGTGTGGGGGGGGGATTGAGTGAGTGTGTGTGGGGGGGGATTGTGTGTGTGGGGGGGATTGAGTGTGTGTGTGTGTGTGTGTGGGGGGGGGGATTGAGTGTGTGTATGGGGGGGAATTGAGTGTGTGTGTGTGTGGGGGGATTGAGTGTGTGCGTGGGGGGATTGAGTGTGGGGGGGGGGATTGAGAGTGTGTGGGGGGGGGATTGAGTGTATGGGGGGGATTGAGTGTGTGTGTGTGGGGGGGGATTAAGTGTGTGCGGGGGGGATTGAGTGTGTGTGGGGGGGGATTGTGTATGGGGGGGGATTGAGTGTGTTTGTGTGTGGGGGGGGTGTGTTTGTGTGTGGGGGGGATTTTGTGTGTGTGTATGGGGGGGGGATTGTGTGTGTGTGTGGGTGGGGGATTGAGTGTGTGTGTGGGGGGATTGAGTGTGTGTGTGGGGGGATTGAGTGTGTGTGTGTGTGGGGATTGTGTGTGTGTGTGTGTGTGTGTGTGTGTGGGGGGGAGTGAGTGTGTGTGTGTGTGTGGGGGGGGATTGTGTGTGTGTGTATGTGGTGTGTATGTGGTGATTGATTGAGAGAGAGAGTGTGTGTTGTAATGCAGTGGTGCGCAAACTGGGGGGGGCAATAAGGTGCAAGATTTAGGGGGGCGCAGGCGACGTGCGGCGAAATCTGGGTGCGCGGGCCGGCAGACGCTTTGCGCGGGAGGACGAAAAAGCTGTACGCGAGGGGCGGCCAATAAGATGTGCACGGGCGGGCAGCCGAAGATGTGTGCGGGTGGCTGAACAAGATAGTGCAGGTGGCGGCCTCGTGATGGTGTGTGCGCACGCGCGCAGGGGCTTCGGGGGTACGGGGAGGAGCACGCCCGAGCACGGTGAAGTCAAACGCCCCTCCCGGTGTCTGCCCTGCAATAGCGCTGTGTTCCTGCTCTCCTCCGCTGGCAACCTGCTTCGCTGCGATCCTCTGCGAGGGAAAGGGTCGGCTGCCACTGTATCAATCACACTATGAATGTACAGAAATAATAAAAAAAAGTGAAAACATTGAAAACGGAAAAAATAAATAAGGTAGAAACAAAAAGGGGGGGGAGATGGAAGGGAGGTAGCAAAGAGGTGGATGAATGCCCCCCAAAAGTATTGCCTTTGTGCACGTACGCTCTCCCAAGCTCAGCGCTTGGGGAGACAAACAAAATTGACTTTGAAGTGCGCTCAGCAGAAGTCAATGCACACACACAGCCACACACACACAGACACACACACACAGACACACACACACACACACACACACACACACACACACACATACAGCCACACACAGCCACACACACACACAAATAGCCCCGATCCACGCTTGCAAAATGATGCAGGACACCCTGCGCTCAGGCTTGGAGAGTTGGTGATGTCACCGCTCTCAGCGGCAGCGTGGACGCAGCCTAATTTTGCAAGCGCGAGCTGTTGAAATATGTAAGTATTTATAGACATATTTGGATTTATATTGTATACCGTTTAATAAAGGTTTTTTTTTTTTCATGTGATTTTGATTACGTCAGCCAGGGGGGGCCCGAGAAATTTTATGGATGAAAAGGGGGGCTCGGCATAAAAAGTTTGCTCACCCCTGCACTAAGCTGCGCTTTCAGCTCATAGACCTCACATTATAAACGTGTAATTATAGTCTCACCTTAATGTAGTGTAAAAGAAAATGATGTACAGATTTGGTCGCATCTATTAACGCAGGTTAACGGTGGCAGAACGTTAACGCAGCTCTATTTGAACAAATGGCACAGCGCTATATTTCTTAAATGGGTGCAATTTATTGCATTATTTGTGTAATCTTATCAGGTGGTACAGGCATACCCCGCATTCACGTACACAATGGGACCGGAGCATGTATGTAAAGTGAAAATGTACTTACAGTGAAGCACTCCCTTTTCCCCACTTATCGATGCATGTACTGTACTGCAATCCTCATATACGAGCATAACTGATGTAAATAACGCATGTGTAGCAGTCTCTATAGTCTCCCCGCTTGCGCACAGCTTTGGTACAGGTAGGGAGCCGGTATTGCTGTTCAGGACGTGCTGACAGGCGCATGCGCGAGCTGGCGTTTGCCTATTGGGTGATATGTCCTTACTCGCGAGTGTACTTAAAGTGAGTGTCCTTAAACCGGGGTATGCCTGTACACTTGTACAGGAAATCCTAAAGTTGATGTCCCTGGGGCAGCTGAGGGATTTTCACCCATTCAGTCCTGGAGGGTCCTGCGCCCCCCTCCTGCATTTCCTAATCATGTGTTCGCTCCTTAGGCCTCGGATATTTTATTTATTTATAAAATGTTTTACCAGGAAGGAAGCAATACTTGAAAATGAGAGGTAACTCTCAATGTATGTCCTGGGCACAAAGGTATGATGACAGATACATGGTTACAAATCCATAGTTACATTAAGTGAACATGGTATACATTATATACAAGACATTGCATGCACAGTTAGAGATAATATATACACTACCGACACACTTTATTGAAGTGTGGTCGGTACCGCAAGCCGGGAAATCTCCCGGCTTGCTAGTGGCCGCCCCTCGGCGTGCCGCGCGTCATAGACGCGCGGTCACGCGTCATCGGGAGCGTGCGCCCACTGCACGCGTGTCCAGGGGCTCCCCGAGGGAGCCCTGGTGTCCCGCGATCGCGGGACAGCGGCAGGGGGTTCCGGGGGACCCGGCGGACCCGGCAGCGGTAGGGAGAGCGCCCCGATCGGAGGGCGCTCTTCCGCTGCTTCGGCGTGCGCCCGTCACACTCGGGCGCGCGCCAGGCTACTGCTGCGGCACAGAACGGGCAAATGCTCGAATAAACTGTGCCGCAGCAGTATTACTAGCTGAGAGACCCGGCGTTGCCCGGGATGTAATGTTCCCGTTCCTCTCTCTCCTCCCCCCTCTCTCTGTTTGTCCCCCATTCACATCAATCCAGTCCCCCCCCTCCCTCCCTCCTTTACAGCTTCATGTAGCGTGTGTGCGTCAGTCACTGTGTGTTTGCTCGCGCGTCAGTGAGTCTGAGGCAGAAACACAAACACACACAGACTGACTGACGCACACACAGTCAGTGTGTGCCTCAGTCAGTGTGTGCGTGCGTCAGTCAGGCTTTGTGTGCGCGTCAGTCAGTGTGTGCGTGCGTGCGTGCGGCAGTCAGTCAGTGTGTGCGCGCGGGGCGTCAAAGGCAGGGGGGGGCATCAAAGGGAGGGGGGGGGCGTCAAAGGGAGGGGGGGGGCGTCAAAGGGAGGGGGGGGCGTCAAAGGGAGGGGGGGGGGCGTCAAAGGGAGGGGGGGGGGCGTCAAAGTGAGGGGGGGGGGCGTCAAAGTGAGGGGGGGGGCGTCAAAGTGAGGGGGGGGGGGCGTCAAAGGGAGGGGGGGGGGCGTCAAAGGGAGGGGGGGGGGCATCAAAGGGAGGGGGGGGGGCATCAAAGGGAGGGGGGGGGCGTCAAAGGGAGGGGGGGGGGCGTCAAAGGGAGGGGGGGGGGCGTCAAAGGGAGGGGGGGGCGTCAAAGGGAGGGGGGGGGCGTCAAAGGGAGGGGGGGGGCGTCAAAGGGAGGGGGGGGGCGTCAAAGGGAGGGGGGGGGGCGTCAAAGGGAGGGGGGGGCGTCAAAGGGAGGGGGGGGGCGTCAAAGGGAGGGGGGGGGCGTCAAAGGGAGGGGGGGGGCGTCAAAGGGAGGGGGGGGGCGTCAAAGGGAGGGGGGGGGCGTCAAAGGGAGGGGGGGGCGTCAAAGGGAGGGGGGGGGCGTCAAAGGGAGGGGGGGGCGTCAAAGGGAGGGGGGGGCGTCAAAGGGAGGGGGGGGGCGTCAAAGGGAGGGGGGGGCGTCAAAGGGAGGGGGGGCGTCAAAGGGAGGGGGGGGGCGCGTCAAAGGGAGGGGGGGGCGTCAAAGGGAGAGGGGGGGGCGTCAAAGGGAGAGGGGGGGGCGTCAAAGGGAGGGGGGGCGTCAAAGGGAGGGGGGGGGCGTCAAAGGGAGGGGGGGGGCGTCAAAGGGAGGGGGGGGCGTCAAAGGGAGGGGGGGCGTCAAAGGGAGGGGGGGGGGGCGTCAAAGGGAGGGGGGGGGGCGTCAAAGGGAGGGGGGGGGCGCCTCAAAGGCATGGATTCCTCCCCCTGCATTTCCTGCAGTGGACAGGAGGGGGGGGGCAGTGGACAGGAGGGGGGGGGGGCAGTGGACAGGAGGGGGGGGGGGGGCAGTGGACAGGAGGGGGGGGGGGCAGTGGACAGGAGGGGGGGGCAGTGGACAGGAGGGAGGGGGCAGTGGACAGGAGGGGGGGGGCAGTGGACAGGAGGGGGGGGGGGCAGTGGACAGGAGGGGGGGGCAGTGGACAGGAGGGGGGGGCAGTGGACAGGAGGGGGGGGCAGTGGACAGGAGGGGGGGGCAGTGGACAGGAGGGGGGGGGGCAGTGGACAGGAGGGGGGGGGGCAGTGGACAGGAGGGGGGGGGGGCAGTGGACAGGAGGGGGGGGGGGCAGTGGACAGGAGGGGGGGGGGGGGCAGTGGACAGGAGGGGGGGGGCAGTGGACAGGAGGGGGGGGGCAGTGGACAGGAGGGGGGGGGGCAGTGGACAGGAGGGGGGGGCAGTGGACAGGAGGGGGGGGGCAGTGGACAGGAGGGGGGGCAGTGGACAGGAGGGGGGGCAGTGGACAGGAGGGGGGGGCAGTGGACAGGAGGGGGGGGCAGTGGACAGGAGGGGGGGGGCAGTGGACAGGAGGGAGGGGGCAGTGGACAGGAGGGGGGGGCAGTGGACAGGAGGGGGGGGGGGCAGTGGACAGGAGGGGGGGGCAGTGGACAGGAGGGGGGACAGGAGGGGGGACGCAGTGGACAGGAGGGGGGACGCAGTGGACAGGAGGGGGGACGCAGTGGACAGGAGGGGGGGCAGTGGACAGGAGGGGGGGGGCAGTGGACAGGAGGGGGGGCAGTGGACAGGAGGGGGGGGCAGTGGACAGGAGGGGGGGGCAGTGGACAGGAGGGGGGGCAGTGGACAGGAGGGGGGGGCAGTGGACAGGAGGGGGGGGCAGTGGACAGGAGGGGGGGCAGTGGACAGGAGGGGGGGGCAGTGGACAGGAGGGGGGGCAGTGGACAGGAGGGGGGGGGGCAGTGGACAGGAGGGGGGGGCAGTGGACAGGAGGGGGGACGCAGTGGACAGGAGGGGGGGGGCAGTGGACAGGAGGGGGGGCAGTGGATAGGAGGGGGGGGCAGTGGACAGTGACACACACACACACACACACACACACACACACACACACACACACACACACACACACACACACACACACACACACACACACACACACACACACACCTCAGTTGATGCGCCCTTTCTTTAGTTCCGTTTGGCGCCGGAGGTGGGGAGCGACACCTACCTGTACTTCCGGGCGCCGCCACCGTCTGACTCGGCGCCGCGAGGGAGGAAGGGGGGTCCGCCATCTTACGCGCCGCGTGGCAGCTGCGGGAAGCGAGGTGATTTGGAGCGGGGAGAGGTGATTTGGAGCGGGGAGAGGTGATTTGGAGCGGGGAGAGGTGATGCCGCTGAGGAGGGGGAAGAGGTGATGCCGCTGGGGAGGGGGAAGAGGTGATGCCGCTGGGGAGGGGGAAGAGGTGATGCCGCTGGGGAGGGGGAAGAGGTGATGCCGCTGGGGAGGGGGAAGAGGTGATGCCGCTGGGGAGGGGGAAGAGGTGATGCCGCTGGGGAGGGGGAAGAGGTGATGCCGCTGGGGAGGGGGAAGAGGTGATGCCGCTGGGGAGGGGGAAGAGGTGATGCCGCTGGGGAGGGGGAAGAGGTGATGCCGCTGGGGAGGGGGAAGAGGTGATGCCGCTGGGGAGGGGGAAGAGGTGATGCCGCTGGGGAAGGGGAAGAGGTGATGCCGCTGGGGAGGGGGAAGAGGTGATGCCGCTGGGGAGGGGGAAGAGGTGATGCCGCTGGTGAGGGGGAAGAGGTGATGCCTCTGGGGAGGGGGAAGAGGTGATGCCGCTGGGGAGGGGGAAGAGGTGATGCCGCTGGGGAGGGGGAAAAGGTGATTTGGAGAGGGGAGAGAGAGGTGTGTGTGTGTGTGTGTGTGTGTGTGTGTGTGTGTGTGTGTGTGTGTGTGTGTGTGTGTGTGTGTGTGTGTGTGTGTGTGTGTGTGTGTTAGTTATTTTTTTGGCCCGTCACTCCGCCTCAGGCCAATGAGAGGTGTGGGGGGCGGGCCAAGGGGGTGGTGTGAGTGTGTGAGGCCAATGAGAGGTGTGCGGGGGCGGGCGGGCCAAGGGACCAATGAGATTCCCGCTAGGGACACCGGACATCCAGCAGGCAGGCATGCAAACATACAGTGCTTTCACTAATATAGTATAAGATAGGCGCATGTAACCGTTACAGACCAGATTAAAATGTGAGACAGCCTTCGTTTTGAAAGCACTTAGACTGGTGGCATCTGCAAGAGTCTCTGGTAGGTTGTTCCAGTTTTGGGGTGCACGGTAAGGCCGTGATTATACCCGAAGCGGCGGAGCGCAGAACGTTGTGCGCCACCAAAACAAATAAAAGTTTTCCTATGAGCGCACACTAAGAATGGGTGACCAACGAGGCGGCCAAGTGCGCAAATTTTCGAACAGATCCAAGAATTTTATTTTCTGGAGCGATGGCCGCGTCATGTGAGCGGTTCAGCCAATGAGACTGAACCACTCACGTGACATCATGGCCTCGCCTCCCGATGCCTCCTGCCTGCAGTGCAAGTTTCGGGCAGCGCATCGCATTGAGGTAGCGTGCGTGTCCCGCCGCCGGTGGTATAATGAAGGCCTATGAGGAGGAGCGGACGGATACTTTGTTGAACCTTAGGACCATGAGCAGTCTGTTGGAGTCTGATCTCAGATGATAAGTGCTACACGTGGTAGGGGTGAGGAGCTTGTTCAGATAGGTGGGTAGCTTGCCGAGAAAGTATTTGAAGGCAAGACAGGAAAGATGAACTTTGCGCCTAGACTCTAGTGATGACCAATCTAGTTCTTTGAGCATTTCGCAGTGATGTGTGTTGTCGTTGCATTGGAGGACAAAGCGACATATTGAATTGTAGAGGGTATCAAGGTTGCTAAGGTGGGTTTGGGGTGCTGTGCCATGTACTACAGTATGTCCCCATAGTCGATAATTTGCATTGGCTTCTGCTGTGTGATATAGTGCGTGTGCGACAGAGCACATGGCGTTGTGCGCGCCTGTCGCCTGAGTGATCTGTGGACTTTAGATCGCTCGTGACGGGGAGGCGTGGCCGTGACATCACTAGGCCTTCCCTAATGTCTCTCACGGGAGACCAGGAGATTTTACACTTATTTTTACCGGGATCATTCGCTAGGCAAACAAGGTGGTAAGAACAAAATGCAGTTTATTCGGGTAAACCCGCGTACAACACAATGAATACACAAAATACAGCTAAAAGCACACTTGCTGGGGGTGAAATCTAGGCTCTACTAGGTGCAGGGCGAATGCTTCGGTACGCTTAACCTGACCGGGATATACACCCGGGCTTTCTGGTCCTCTTTTTGGCTTCAGTTCCTAGCCGCGACCGCTACGTTCCAAATGAGAACTTGAACTTCACGTCTGACTTAGTCTCTGCAGGGCAGACTTTTCCTAGCTTCAAAACCAAGCCGGTTGCTCTGGTATTCGTGACAGCAACTTTGAAAAGTCCGCCCTAGCTTCATCGACACAAGTCACTAGATCGTCTGGTTCTCTGACTGGGGTTTTCTCCTTACATACCCTCCACTGTTCTATGTTCAGCATGGAGGAAGGAGCGACCAATTGGAGCATGGGAAACCCTGCCGCCAACCGATAAGAATAGGGGCTCGTCCTTTGACTGACGCCAGAGGAGGGGACGGGCTAAGCCGGCTCGGGATGACCCGTGGGCGGGACATACGGATTGACCAATGGGAAAACGCGCCGACATTTTGCTGCTTCCCCTAGTCAACCCCTTGTCACCTACTGGGCAGACTCCACTGAGTCTGGCAGATCAGAGTGTCCTCCCCGCAGGGGGTCTCTGTTCTCCGGACCCAGTACTAAGCCCTGCCCTGGCCACTTCACACCCCGACACCTCTCAACATCCCTTCTCCTCTCCGATGTCTATGCAGACTTCCCGGCACCTATATGGATGCCTGAGCTGGCTGAATAGACATTTATAGTAAAAGCACATGTAACGGTATTTCTGGCCCGGCCTGACCCACCCAATCTCACATTGGCCCCTGTGGTCTAACCGGTCCCCATTACAGTGTGATAGTGTCTGGTGGTGCACCTGTTGGCAACAGGACTCCTGAGTCTCCCGCATGATGGTGTGTGGGGAGGACCCGTCCAGACAGGCAGCTGAGGTAGTGTGCGGAGTCCTACCTAGTTCCAGTGCAGCGCCTCCACCTCATCAGGGTCCCTTCGGTCACTTGGGGATGGTCCTGACGAGGAACTCCTCTGTGGTGCTCCTCTCTGTACATTCACTCCACACATGTACACGAGAGGGTTTGTGATTAAGAGCATCTTTATTGGTTGAGGTGGGCTAACTGCCCCTCGCAGTAGTTTCTCTAGCCACTCATTGTCCCTCAGTGCTTCCCTTTGAAAGGTGTAATTCTCCTTTAATAGGGATTCCCTATCCCAGCCGGGATGTCTTTACCCTGTGCCAGGTCCCTGGACACAGTCTTCCTGTTCAGCTATTATAACATAACTCTCGCAGACTATTCAGAACTCCTACAGAACTCAGGACTCAGATAGAACTAACTATTAGACACAGTGCTGTGCCTTATGTACACTCTGGAAGCTGACACACCTCTGACATCACTAACCATGGAATCAGAGCATGTGACCACTCCCATCCATACACAGGGCACCCCACCAGGGTGTGAGGGCAAACCTCCATAATTACTGCTGGCATGCCCACAACTTACCAGGCCTTACTGTCAGCAGGAGAGATGACTGTAGCCATTTTACATGACCGCTACACACAAATGAAATAAAACATACTTTAATACATAGGATAACTTGGGCAGACTCATAGCTGTAAGGGAAATAGGACTGGGATATCTGGGCTTGAAAATCAGGAGTCACTGGGCAGCCCTGGTGTAATTCAACCCACGTACTGGCAAATCATGCCTGCACGCCAGGGAGAATTAGGAGACTACTGATATCTTTGCCCCCCCCAAACTCCTGCAAACAACATGATTGCATTTCTACCCAAATATCTCACCTAAAACTTACATATAGAACGTTTCATGAGTCTTAGGCTCAGGGAACATGAAAAGTGGAAACGAAACAAAAGGAAAAAGCAGGCACTAATACTCCGGAAAGTAAAAAAAGGTTGAATGAAATCCAGGAGAGCGTGTGCCCATAAAGACTATTTTAATGGAAACCACAAAAAATATACAGCTACATTACGGGGTACACAAACCCCCACCAACGCGGCTCGAATTGCGTTTTTGGGGGTCTGTGTACCCCGTAATGTAGCTGTATTTTTTTTGTGGTTTCCATTAAAATAGTCTTTTTTTATGGGCACACGCTCTCCTGGATTTCATTCAACCTTTTTTTACTTTCCTGAGTATTAGTGCCTGCTTTTTCCTTTTGCTTCGTGTCAAGTCATCCAGAAAAAACAGAAGCACGCCCCCTACTGTGAAAGAAGAAACCTGCACAGCCAAAAGGACATTACCAACTCTAACTGTGAGTTATTTTATCACAAGCACATTCTCCATTCTGACATTATATGCTGGGACACTTTATTGTGTGGCCCCTTACTACAGTGCTCGTGGGGGCCCTAGCCCACTAGTCAGATCACAATGGAGCAGTGATTAATACATGATTGTTCTGTGTCCTATGGATTGGCTATCCCTTATCCATTATCCAGGGGGTTTTCATTTCAGGAATCATTATATACATTTATTGAACGTTACAATTTTTGTACTACATATTTTGAGGCTTTTTTTCAGAGCACCACACATTTTTTCCATTTTTCTATGAAAAGTGGAAAGGCCGGGGACACTTTAACGTTCACATGTTATAATGCCGGGCCCCTGGCTTATGGTGCCAGGTAGCTGCCAGGGGCCCACCGTTCCAGTGGTAACCTTTATTGTATAGCCTGGTTACCCCCTTTATCGTATAGCCTGGCACCCCCTTTGGAGGGAAGTATTATGGGAAATGGGGGGGTCCCAGAGTTGAAATGAATGCGGTTCAGCTTGGGGAGACCCTCTGCTTCAATCCTGTTTTAAAAAAATTATTTTTTATAAAAAGCGTGTGACTTGCTCCTTCAGAATACTGATTTTCATGTTCGGTTAAAGCCTTACTTCACAAATGTAGTAAAGTGCTTTAAAACATTTTTTTGATTTCAACCTTCCCCAGCGATCTCATCTGTCTATCTAAACCTTGTGTCGCCCTGCTCCTTACTTCCCTTCTCCTTTCCCACTCAACCTGTCTTCACCAACCTACTAACACTTCTCTACCTCCTTTGATACCTAACCTACCAAGTCCTACTTCACGTCCCCCTTCACTCCACTTCCAGTCACCACTCCCACTATCTAACTTGCACATTTCTATAGCTTTCTGATTTCCTCACTTCTCCACATTTATTCTTCTTTCTTTCTAGCTCCCTACTTCCTCTCCTCCTTGCTCTCCCCTCTACCACTTCCTTACTACTTGCTGCATCCCTACCCCACTTTAAATTCAAGTCTACTTCCTTACTCCTTCTTATAGTATTGTCTCCTTAAATGTCTCCACTTCGGCTTATTTCCTCTCATCTACTTGCTTTTATCCTGTTACTAACTCCCTCTCTATCACTCACCCTGCCCTTACTCGCTTAATGGTTCTGCCGCTACGGCGCTATACTAATTCCCTTCCCGTATGTCTTTCTATTCTTCCCAGACTCAAAATTCAAAAAGCCCGCGTCGGGCCGGTGAGATGACTAATCCAGGCCTGCGCGGGTCATCCGGCGCATTCTGGACGCCTTGATGGGCTTACGGCTGTCCTTGGTCTTGCTGGTGACGTCATCTGGTCGCGCCGGTGGGAGCTGGTTCCGTGCCACCTCCAAGATGGCGCCGCTCCTTCCGGGGCACAGCTGTGATGCGTATCCGGGGGGCGGCCATTTTGGAAGACGTCTCTCACCAGTGCGGAGGTGCGTGCGCCCGCTCCTGTTTCCCGCTCACCGCTCTCTTCCTGCTCCTGCGGTTCACTGTGGATTCCCGCCTTCTAGAGCTGCTTCGCCATCTTGTGTCGGGGGCCGCCATCATCAGAAAGGTAGGCTGCAAATTTTCTCACCAGGGATTCAGTTTCAGCGCAGGTTGCTTGATCACTGAACATCTGTAGTTGGGGTGTCGGGGATCACCGCTTTTTCACTCGGGGGTGAGTTTCTTTATTTGGTGACAGCTTCACCGTGGCCGGGGACCAGACCTCAAGTAGGGGGACGAGAACTGGAGGAGAAGCAAAGAAACACAGGTTGCTGAGGCCATGACACCGAGGGATTAGCCTGATACACTACAGGGGTGAACAAAGCCGGGACAGACTCTGGTTATGCATAGTATATGTTAGGTTTTATTAATTCAAGCTCAGGAAGAGCGAGGCAGGAGTGGGGGGGAGTGACCTGCTTCAAAAATCCGCATGGGCCACGCACTAAGGGGGAGGAGGGGGGATCTCCTGGGCCCTAGTGAAGTCCTTTGGGACTGGACGCGGTGGGTGAGTGAACTTCATCCCACGTTTCCTCCGGACGGTTGGAGAGGAGTCCAGCTTCCCAAAGGCGGTGATCTCGTCAAGGAGGCGACGTCGCCGAGACGACGAGAATTCTACTGTCTTTTGTCTTGTCTAGTGTTTGTTGTGTCCCCCCAGGTGTACCCTCTTTTGTGCTCCCCCTTGTGTATTGCTGTAGGTGGTGAAGTGAGGTATTGCAGTTCGAGAAGAAGAGGAGGTCGGGATTCTGGTCCAGGTGCATCAATCAAGAACAGATATCGGCAGCAAAGTCATCTCATACTCTTAAATGAGTAAGGAACTCAGGCTAGTATCACATAACATTAAGGGGTTTAACAGCCCGGTTAAACGCAGAATCGCCTTCCGAGATTATAAGCGTAAAGGGGCAGAAATTCTGTTTCTGCAAGAAACACACTTCTCTCAAGACAACTACCCCAAATTCCTGGATAAGGACTACCCAACACACTTTTTGTCTTCCGCGAAAGTCAAAAAAAAAAGGGGTGGCTATACTAATTCATAAAAGAATACCGTTCGTACCCGATAGGACTTTCAAAGATAAAGAGGGCAGATTCCTCATAGTAAGAGGTGCAATCCAAGGGTTCCCAATTACTCTAGCAACAATATATGCCCCTAATGAGACGGCCCCAGGTTTTTTCTCTACCTTCTTTGGGAAACTCAACAAAGTGGCCAGAGGTAATATCATTGTCGCTGGAGACTTGAACAGGGCACTACGGGAGGACCTTGACAGATGTTCATCCACTAATATTACACACAGATCTGACATACTAACAATTAAAAAAGGGTTACGTGACTGCCAACTACTCGACATCTGGAGGGAACAACACCAGAGACTGAGAGAATACACCTTCTACTCACACCCACATGACACATATAGCAGGATAGATTACTTCCTTGTATCCAACAGAATGGTCCCTGGGGTCTCTCACACCGAGATCCATGATATTTCATGGTCCGACCATGCATCTCTAGAGCTGCGGTGCACACTAATCCCACTAGACAGACCTAGAGCGAACTGGAAACTAAATGAAATCTTGCTGAAAATCCCAGCCCTACAGGTGGAAATTGGGGAAAAGCTCACACAATACTTCGAGGAGAATGAGGGGAGTGTGGCTACGCACTCCAGACTGTGGGAGGCCCATAAGGCTACCCTCAGGGGGGTCATTATGAATCTGGCCGCTAAACAGAAAAGAGAACGGGAGGGAAAAATTTTGAAGCTAGAGGAACAGCTAGCGGAGCTTTCCTCCCTTCAAAATAAGAATGCCCACACGTTGACTCAAATACTAGCCACTAAAACTAGTCTTAACCTCCTCCTCTCCGCCCAGGCCGAGAAGGAATTGACCTGGTCCAAGCGGAAATTTTATGAAAAAGCTAACAAGCCGGACACACTACTTGCCAATAAGCTAAAAAACAAGCTTCCAAACTATCACATTCACGCAATTCGAAACCAAGATGGGGACCTTACTTCCATCCCAGCGAACATAGCAGGGGAATTCAAAAAGTATTACGAAATATTATACAATGGAGATAAGGTAACCCATAATCCGAAAACAAAGGTGGATTTACGGACCTTCTTAAAAGAGGCACATTTACCCATTTTGAAGAGATGCGACAGGGAGGCACTCCAGTCGGACTTCACGATGGAGGAACTCTCTGGGGTCATCAAAGCACTAAAACCGGCTAAAGCCCCAGGGCCAGATGGCTTTTCGAACTTATATTACAATAAATATTTAAAAATTCTAGCCCCCCACATGTTAAAGTTATTCAATGAAATCTTAGCAGGGGCCTCATTCCCAGCACAAATGCTCCAAGCCTCAATATCGGTGATCCATAAACCCGGAAAGGACCCGGCAGACTGTAAGAGCTACCGGCCCATTTCACTGATTAACTTGGACCTCAAAATATACTCTAAACTTATAGCCAACAGGGTGGGTAGTGTTCTTCCCGGGTTAATTCACACGGATCAAGTAGGGTTTATCGGAGGTAGACAAGCGGCAGATAACACCAGGAGAATTATTGACCTAATTGATCTGGCCCAAAAAGAAAAAATTCACTCCATGGTGTTAAGTCTGGACGCTGAGAAAGCCTTCGATAGAATAAATTGGCCCTACCTATCGGAAACACTGAGAGCATTTGGCTTTGAGGGACGCCTCCTGCAGGCCATCCTGGCGTTGTATAAAAACCCAACAGCAAGAGTGAGATATCAAGGTTTCCCCACAGAACAGTTTGAAATCAAAAGCGGAACACGTCAAGGATGCCCGCTGTCGCCACTACTGTTCGCCTTATGTATAGAGCCTTTGGCGGCACACATCAGAAATAACCCAGATATCTCTGGTATCCCTGTGGGAGACCAAATGCACAAAGCCGCTCTATATGCGGACGATGTCATTCTCACAATAGCCAAATCTCTCACATCTCTCCCAAATGTATTCAACATACTGGGCAAATTTAACCAAATTTCGGGATTTAAGATCAATCAGTCTAAATCAGAAGCCCTCAATATTAATCTACCAAAAGAAGTCGAAAAACTGATTGACCTCAATTTTCAGTTCAAATGGCAACCCTCCGCTATCAAATATTTAGGGGTTTATCTCACAAGGGAGTACAAAACTTTATATAAAGCAAATTTCCCCAAGATCATAAAGACGCTGGGGGAGGATCTCCGAACCTGGATGAAGGGGAGCATCTCATGGATTGGGAGGATACATAGCGTGAAAATGAATCTCCTCCCAAAGATGCTATATCTTTTCCAGAGTCTCCCTATCCCTTTGGTGCAGGCGGACATCCTCTCCCTCCAGTCAAAAATTATGAAATTTATTTGGAACGGGAAAAACCCAAGAATTGCTAAAGGAATATTAAAACGTCCCACATCATGCGGAGGGTGAGCGGTGCCTTGCTTGCAGGCCTACTATAAAGCAGCCCAATTAGGGCAGATTTTCCAATGGCACACAGACCCAAGCCTACGGAGATGGGTTGAGTTGGAGAAGAGATGCTGTGCACCAATTGAAATCCGAAATTTAATCTGGCTACCCAGAGAAGGGGTACGCAAAATGAACAATCCGCTGCAGACCATGGTCAATTCATTAAAAGTTTGGGAGGCCACGAAATTCAAATGTAATTTGACTACCAAAACATCATTAATGACACCAATAGTGGGCAACCCAGACTTCGCTCCGGGCCTGAATAGCAAAAATTTCTTGATATGGACTCAGAAGGGCTTCTCCCGTCTAAAAGATCTGGAGGGCATAACGACCATACAAACATTTGACCAAATTAAATCCTCTAAGAATATCCCAAACAGCAAATTTTTTAGGTACCTCCAGATCAGAGATTTCTACAATAAAACGCCAATTCGACCGGCGCGAACAAATTTCGAGCAGCTGTGTTCCAGAGATACGGACACAAGGGGACTCACATCTAGAATGTACAGGGAAGTGATCTGCCAGAAGTCGCCCATTGACAACAAACTGAGTTACATGAGACACTGGGAATCAGACCTAGGAGAGACTTTAGAGGACGACGAATGGGACAGAATTATACAGGTGGCGGCGAAAAGCTCAATCTGCACCACATTAAAGGAGAACGCATATAAAGTCCTTATGAGGTGGTATTACACTCCGACGCGCTTAGCGAAATTTGTAAAAGGCTACTCCCCTCTCTGCCCTAAACAGTGTGGGGAAGCAGCAGACCTCCGACATATGCTGTGGTCTTGCACTAAGGGGGCCCCTATTTGGGAACAAATCAGAGATTGGATTCAGCGGATTCTCGATTTGGAGATCCCCCTGGACCCGTGGCTGTTCCTATTGGGCATGCGGATCCAGGGTCTGTCAAATGCGTCGCATAAATTAATCGCGCATTTTGCTACAGCCACAAGATGTGAGATCGCAGCATTATGGAAACAGCAGGAGATACCAATTATCCCTAAGATCAAAAACAGAATTTGGCATGTCTGCCGGATGGAACAATTAACGAGTTTAGTTAATGACTCCGGCACAAATTTTCTAAAGGTCTGGGATCCATGGTTGACCCAGGTAAACATCCCAGGAGTGGACGCCACCTCAATCTTGCACTAATTAAACTAGGTGCGTTCTCCTTTAAGGGCAGATTAGACAACACGACTCAGCGACGCACAGTTAGCAGACCTTCATGTAGTCATAGAATAGGGAAAAACAAATAAAAGAAAGAAACCTCAGAAGAACCTGTCCCAGTTAAAACCCTTAGCTATTGCCTAAAAAGTTGAACAAGAGATATCTAAAAAACTGCACGCGAATCCGCTTTTAATGCTGTCTGAGCGTGGCTCCCGATTTAAAATCATCTCCAAGGTTTTATTTTTATATAATATTCAATGCATTATTGCTAACAGACACACGCTGATACACATATATACACACACCCCTACACCATGCGGGAATTGAACCCATGATCTTTCATATGCTGGTGCAATTCTCTAGCTGCTACACCACAGTGTTGGTGTGATGAATCTGACTCTATAAACAAACGTAACATCTACTGCACAGTGCAGTCCATGGGTGATCAGGGTTCAATTCCCGCATGTGTATTATATAAAATGTATTCACTGTTGGGCTGTCATTGATCAGAGAAGGGTCATGTGACCCTCCTGCGCTCAAAAGTCAGTCAAATTGAAAGCTTGGGAGAGCGTATGTAAGCGCCTCGGAGCCTGATGAAGTGGAGAGAGCTGCAGATGCCGGGTAAGTCCTCGCAGAACCGTTCTTCCTGATTGCGCCGACCATTTCGCGATCCTGGTTATAACGTGCTCATTATGTGGACCAAGAGCACCGCGTTATAACGGGATTCAGCTGTATTAAGGGTTTCATATTTTTTTTTTAATTTACAAACCTACTTTACATCCCTATCATTAAAAAAAAAAAAATATATATATATATACACACACACACACACACACACACACACACACACACACACACACACACACACACACACACACACACACACACACACACACAGTTAGGTCCGGAAATAATTGGACACTGACAGAATTTTCATAATTTTGGCTCTGTACGCCACCACAATGGATTTGAAATGAAACAACTGAGATGCAATAGAAGTGTAGACTTTCAGCTTTAATTCAAGGGGTTGAACAAAAATATTGTATGAAACGTTTAGGAATTGCAACCATTTTCATACACAGTCCCCTTATTTCAGGGGCTCAAATGTAATTGGACAAATTAACACAATCATAAATAAAATGTTAATTTTTAATACTTTGTCGAGAATCCTTTGCAGGCAATGACTGAAGTCTGGAACGCATGGACATCACCAAACGCTGGGTTTCCTCCTTTGTGATGCTTTGCCAGGCCTTTACTGCAGCTGTCTTCAGTTGTTGTTTGTTCGTGAGTCTTTCTGCATTAAGTTTTGTCTTCAGCAAGTGAAATGCATGCTCGATCGGGTTGAGATCAGGTGATTGACTCGGCCATTGCAGAATATTTCACTTCTTCTTTGCCTTAAAAACATCCTGGGTTTCTTTCGCAGTATGTTTTGGGTCATTGTCCATCTGTAAAGTGAAGCGCCGTCCAATCAACTTCACTGAATTTGGCTGAATCTGAGCAGACAATATATCCCTATACACTTCAGAATTCATCCGGCTGCTTCTGTCTTCGTTCACATCATCAAAAACCACTAGTGACCCAGTGCCATTGTAAACCATGCATGCCCATGCCATCACTGCCTCCACCGTGTTTTACAGATGATGTGGTACTGTACACAGAAAACTCTCTTTTTTAGATGTCCTCATTACACAGACTAATGGGGAGTTACATACTGATCTTTTTAGAAAGGATACATACAGAAATGCCATTTTAAGGGCAGATAACCATCATCCTCCTTCTCTTATTGATGCATTACCTTTTTCACAGAAAGTCCGGGTCTGCAAAATCACGAGCAGGAAGGATAATATTGAACCAGCTATTGGAGAACTACGTAGTAGATTCCTGGCTAGGGGATATCCTCCTGCTGTGTTAGACCGGGCACTGGATAAAGAGGTAAGTGCTACCAAAAATAAGAAGGAGGACAGGCTTGTATTTACCACTACGTACAGTCATAAGCGAAGCAGAGGAAAAGACCTCCCAGCCCGACGCTACAAGCCTGGTAGACAGCGTGTATCACGCGCAGGCTGTATTAACCCCCAGCACATCGGAGACCAACCATGTAGGAATAAGCACTGTAGCTGTGATGAATCCTTGATCACATTGAACGGGAAAACACTGGACACGATGGGCCCTTGGTCCCCCTAAGGATTCATTTTGCTGGGGGTTAATACAGCATGCGCGTGATACACGCTATCTTCCAGGCTTGTAGCGTCGGGCTGGGAGGTCTTTTCCTCTGCTTCGCATATTGCTGGTTTGGCCACGGCTGCTCAGCCTGGAATTAAGACTTTCATTATTGACATTATAAGAAGAGGCTTATACCCCGTGAATATGTATGTAATCACTTAATTGGTGATTTGAGAACTGGAGTGCTATCGTTATTTTTTTTTCTAACCATTTATTTATTTATTTTTTGTGGCATCTATTTATTCACATTTTTTCTTTCTGTGGAACATTTTTTTTTATTTCTCTGGAGTGAGTATTCGTGCTATACCTATCCTGTGTGTTTTTTATTATGGAAGATTATGTAGAAGTGGAGGATGAGGAAGGGGTTACTGATACCTATGCCTTTAACTGTGGAGACACTCACCGTCAGAGGAGGGCAGAGTCAGTTTTTGCTGAAGGTGCTAATTTAATCTGTGAAGAGCCTGCTGACTTAATTACCCACTTCCTTAAATTGGAAAAACTGTTATCACAGGACATTAGGTATTGGTGGGACATTACCACTCTTGAGAACTATGCTAGAGTTAAAAGGATTCCGAGAGGCTTACGCTTGAAAAAGGTACCGTCCTTTGGCTTTATTAATAAAGATTTTGAGAATGACTGGAAAGCCATATTAGATCATTGCTCATTTAAGCTAATCAAATTGATCATTAAGTATAAGCTAAATTAAAAAAAAGAAAGTGAGAGCCAATGTGAAAGTCCTACAGGATAAATTGAAAGGTTGCAGAAAAATGGAGAATTTTATTAAATATGACCAAACACTTTTAAGCAACGTGGGTGCTATGGAAAAGTCTCTAATGATTAAGAAACAACAAAAGTTTGATAGGGACAAGATAGACTCTGAGAAGCAGCAAGTTTATATATGGCAACGCTACACTACAAACGCACAAAAGCCACAACCAAAATCTGGTTCTAAATATCAGAATAATAAAAAACAACGCTTCCGGTTTTGAGTCAGATGGTTATGACTATGAGAGTCGTTCACTAGGCGTTTCCTTTTGTGATGATGATGATAATTGGCGAGTTAGATCTACCTCCCCTGAAACCGACTCTTCACAAAAATCTGTTATGATGCCCTCTCGGAAAGAAGATAAACATTCATACTCCTTGTTTCAAAAGGAGTCAAAAAATGAAAGAGGACAAGGAGATCATCAAAGAAGAGGAGGGGGGAGGGGGATCTGGGGGATCGAGCAAAAGAAAGAAATATGCATAGGAGAAGTTGTGGGTAATGTTATCAACATTTCACATAAGACTCTTACAGATGACCAGATTGCGGTTCTAAATAGAGGTTTAAATTTTGCCCCATACCAAGATTTTAATTTATTCAATACCATCATTTATCTCCAAAAATTCATTCGCAAATTGTCTCTTAAAAAATATTTTAATAGAAAAGGGACAACAGAGGTTCCACTATATTCCACTGATAGAGGTCTAGCTGAGAATGTTGATGGTATTGATGTTTCAATGGAGAATTTGGATTTGCATTCATTTCGTGAACAATGTGCTTTATCAGATCTTAGAGATTTTTATGATGAACAAAATCAGGATTTGGAGCCTGAGATCCCTTCCTCATTCAGCTTCTTTGGGCAATTACACTCAGGTCTTAAGAAGAAATCAACCTTTTGCCCTCAAATTTTTAACAATCATAATATTAAGACCTTTGAGAAGCTGGTTGAGAGGGATCTCAGGTTATTGGCTAGGGGTATTGTACCCCGGGGGGTTCCCTCTTTAAATAAAACGAATCTGTCAGATATTGACTTCCAGGAGATGATTGCCCTCAGGGAAGATAGGTCTATTACAATCAAAAAGGCTGATAAGGGAGGGGCCATTGTGGTGCTCTCTTCTTCAGATTATCAGGCAGAGGCACTTAGATTACTTGAGGATGTTGAATCTTATACAAAATTGACATATGATCCCACATGTGAGTTTTTACACCTTTTGAAAGAGATTCTTGAATAAGGAAAGGCCCTATTTGTACTTAACACAAAGGAATATGAGTTTCTCTACAATGCCTCACCTATTGTGCCCATCTTCCACCATCTCCCAAAGATCCATAAGTCACTTGTCCGCCCTCCTGGGCGGCCCATTGTGGCCAGTATTGGATCTTTGGGAGATGGGTTATCACGCTACATCGATGGTTTTTTACTGCCACTGGTAAAAAATCTGCCTTCTTTTCTGAGAGATTCTATGGATCTTTTATCCGCTATAAAAAATGTTATGATAGAAAAAATTAAACTAAACATATACTAAGCGCTTAACCTATTAGCCTAACTTAACAATACACGATAATGATGGATAAGTGCTCTAAATGTTGGAATTCCCTTACAAAGATACAACAATAAACTAGTGAATTCTACAGACTAATATACAAACTGAGAAGACGGCTGCATAAGGATTGAAAAACCACAAACCTATCCACAAGGTAAGTACAACAATAGCTTAAAAACAAAAATAAAACAAACAATGAAAGAAAACAGAAATAGTCCTTGGCGCACTATCTGGTATATAAACCTGCAGAAAAATGAAGTCCAAAGATCTTGGTAGTGAGGATTGTTGGTCCGGAATCCAATCGTACTCAAAGTCCTCTGCCCCCATAATTATTTTTCTTTTGATGCACAATTTTATCTTCAGACACGGGGTACTGCTATGGGGACGTCATTTGCCCCCTCTTATGCTAATTTGTTTATGGGTCTTTGGGAATCCACACACATTTTCGGTGCTGATAATTCTTTTCGTCATCAGATTATTTTCTATAAACGGTATATTGACGATTTGATTATGATTTGGGATGGGGATTTATTATCACTGCATGCCTTTATTCATACACTTAATACTAATTCTTTAAATCTTAAATTTACTTATGAAGAACACATGAATCACATCAATTATTTAGACATTACTTTATTTATTGACACGACAGGCACTATTCAAACGGACATTTTTAGAAAGCCTCATTCACGTAATACTTTATTGGAAGCAGACAGCAGTCATTCTAAATCATCATTCGAAGTATACCCAAGGCTGAATTCCTTCGACTAAGACGGCTTTGTTCAAATGACGATTTATTTGAGCATCAAGCAGAGGAATTAAAAACTCGATTTGCTCAAAGAAAATATAATCACACTGATATTGAAGCAGCATATCTGTGTGTCAAATCTACAAACAGGATCGATTTGTTATCGAACTCGTCTGTGAAGTTCAAGAAGAAACATGAATTGGATCGAGTGACGTCTGCTCTATTTGTCACCCAGTTTAGTCGCCAGGCTGAACAGATTCGTTCTATCATTTATAAACATTGGGGGACCCTCACTCTTGATAAGGACCTACATAGTTCAGTTAACCAGGGTCCAGCCATTACTTTTAGGAAATCCAAATCCTTATCTGACTATCTTTCTCCAAGATTGTTTGACTCTAAGAAGTCTAACAAATCTGTTAAAATAAAAGGTTTTTTTAAATGTGGAAAATGTTGCGTTTGCTGCTATGCGAAACCAATTAAGTCTATTAAGACTATTCTAAAAAGAACTATAGGATCCCATCCTTTATTAATTGTGACTCACAATTTGTCATATACTTTCTTACCAGTGGCTGTGGCCAAGGGTACGTGGGCCGCACTATATGCCCTGTTAAAAACAGAATCATGGAGCATATACGTTCCATTAAAAGAAAAGATTTCATGTTACCAGTTTCAAAACATTTTACTGACTGTCCTTCAGGAGGTCTATCAAATTTTCATTTTTCTGCTGTAGAACTGGTGCCCATGCCCATGAGAGGGGGTGATAGATTAAAGCTCCTCAACCAGCGGGAGATGTTTTGGATCCATTCTTTGGATACATTATCCCCTGCAGGAATTAATACAGAATGGGATCTATAACATTTTGTATGAACATTTTGTATGAGTATTCTTGCTATGCTTCCGTCTCACGATGACAATAATGATTGTCTGTTTATTAAGTTATTTATTATTGCCATTTTTTTCTGCTTTCTAGTGATCAAATAAGATATATATATTTATTAATTAATTCAATTGTCCTACATTTTCTTTTGGCATCTATTCTTCTTTATTATTTATTTTCCTTTTTCTAACTATATATTTACTTTTTTCTAGAATAATATTGTGTTTTACATATGTCCTTTAAACCATATCTATTGTGTCTAGGAGTTTGATGATATACCATTCATATGCCATCTTATGATATTAAAATTAACAAATCAATGGGTTAAATATACATTGAATATTCACTATAGATTTGGACATGTGTATGTTTATGTTTCCACAGTTGATATATATGTGTTATAGATATTTCTTTTGTATGTGATTGGTCTTTTTTATTAATTTTTTACCTGTTTATTCCCTCTATGTGGATCCCTTCCCTCTGAGCATTACGCCCCTTTCCTGTGTTTCATTTCACAGGGAATTTGTGTCCTGGGGGTTTGTGTTTACCTGGACACAGGTGGGCGGTGCTTTTGAGGGTGTAAACCCTATAAGAGTTTGATTAAGACCAGTGAAACTACTCTTTGATAAAGCGCACCATGCGAGAGGTTTCTCTTTTTAATTAGTTATGTCCCAATAAATAATTTGTTATTTTTTCTATTAGCCTCCAGTTCTCGTTTTTTCATAGTTGTGATCCAAGTCTTTTCCTTCCTGCTTACTACGTACAGTCAAGCTGGTGGTTTTATTAAATCTACCAGTCTTAAACACTGGCATATTCTGCAAAATGATGATATATTATCTGAAAGTTGCTGTGTACCACCAATGGTGGCATTCAAAAGAGGGAGGAATCTGGCGGATAGCCTGATACATGCAGATAATGAGGGTAACTACAGAACTCCTCATTTTCTGGAGGGTGGCAGACCGGGTAACTTTAGATGCATGAGCTGCTCGGTCTGTAACAGTCTGACTACCGGTAGTCAATTCAGTCACCCCCCAAAGCGGGAGAATCATAAAAATTTAAAATAGACGCCCCACAGCGTGTGCTCCGCTGCTACAGAGACTGGAACAGTGAGAGACATTATTGCTTGGCACGGCGAATTGGCTGTACTGCTGTTCAGCTGAACTGGAGACCTCCTAAGTACTACCTTGAGGCTGAGGGCTGTACTAACAGCTAACTGATTGGAAGACCACCCAGGCCCTACCCCGAGGCTGAGGGATTGAGAAGGAGAGAGCCACGACATCTCTATTGGCGCCCGTTGGTGCTTGGGTAACATTAACCCTGAAATGATTGTTTTTTCTATCTAAATGTACGCTTAATACTCACCTTTATTTTGTGGTTACTAATATAATTTTTAATGCACTATGAGCGTTGTGCGCTGTGTTTTTTTGTATTTCTGTTTGCTATTAGGGGTTATTTGAGCCATCCCTGGTGCCACAGCTGCAGACGTTCCATATACTCTACGTGTTTAAAGGTCACCTCTTTTTGTACATCACTATATCACCTCACTTTTATTGATTGTAGTAGCGCACTATATCTTTTCACATTTTCTCACTCCAGATAGGGAGACTTTCTTATTGAGACGTGAAGCATTCTGGATACATGCTTTAAATACCAGCAACGGTATGGGTCTTAATGAGCAACAGAATTTAAAATGCTTCCTTAATAGAAGGTAATTTTTTGTCTTTCTACAGGCATATTTGATCTTGCACCATCCATGGACTCTGCACTTACCTATTGGGAAAATTATCCTTTTTGTGTGGTTTTTTTCCCTTCCCTCCCTCCCCCTTCTCTCCCCCCCCCCCCCTGGCTGTGTGTACCCATTTCTGACTAGGTATACACACTAGTATATTCTAAATACTGATGTACTGCATATTCTTATGTGGCATTTCACTGTAACTTTGCAGGATTATACTGATGTCATCAGCAGTATACAGTCACATGTTTTTAATAGTATATTGCTGTATTAGTTTTGTGCACATATGCTTTATGAATATTTTGGTGTGTGGTTTATTTACACTTTCAGGGTGATTTATAGGAGTGTGTCACTCCTCCCTGCTCTGAGACTGATCCCATGGCGAGGGATACATCTTTGTCCAGCCCTGTGAGTACAGTCTTGATTGGTGCACGCCCCCCCCCTCTTCCCCCCCGACTGCCGGGTCACGCTGACGTCATCATGGGGGAGTGTTCAGTCTGGGGAGAGGTGTGGCTGTGGCTGCAGTCCTCCAAGACAGCTCTATGCTGTATTGCCAGGGATTTAGACCTAGACGTCTGACGTCACTAGGGGGCGCCATATGGTAGCTCTGACATCACTAGGGGGCGCCATATGGTAGCTCTGACGTCACTAGGGGGCGTCAACATCCTGGTTATGTGGCAGAGCGGGGAGGGGTGAGTATCAGGGGGGTGGTATATATTGTGACTGTTTTCTTGTGTTTGGTAGCCTTCACCTTGAGAAAGGCAGTATTAGACTGCCGAAACGTTGGACTTTATGGCATATTAAACCTCCTTTGAGTAAGACCGTGTGCCTGCTTCTTCTTCTTTGTCCGGCTACAGGAAGGGTCAGGAGACAGGGAGGACAGAGGCAGGAGAACCCCATCTGACTCCGGCCTTGCCTGTCCCTACGAATACAAACATACAACCCCTCACTGAATAACATAGCCCTAATCCCATGTAATAATCCTGGGTGTAAACAAAATAATGGTTTTATGAATATTGTAATGGTTTATTAGGGACCTAGGAGGTGGCTAGTGGGGCTGTTATGTGTATTTTTGTTTATTGTGGGTAGTGGGGGTGGGTGAACGGGGTATTGATCACAAGGATGGGTGTTTAGGCCTACCGGGTGGGGGGCGGGGGTAGCGGGAGGGGTTAACCCCTTCATTACCTTAGCGGTATTAACCACGAAGTTAAAGAAGAGGTTAAGTCATCCTGCAACCCCCTGGCAAGGCCTAAACACCCACCCAGGGCCAAATACCACCTTCACCCACCCCCGCTACCCACAATAAGCCTGTCACGGGTGTATAACCCCTTCATTGCCTTGGCGGTAATGAAGTTGCCTGTAAATGCATTTTTTATGCATCGGATTCATGCCGGGGGTCTCTGGTGCTGATATTAATGGATATCAGCTCTGGGACACATGCATGTTATTTTCATCGCAGCTTCACCCCACCTTCTTGCCAACTTTTGTGGCGGGACAATTTGGAGAAGAAACAGCAATTTTAAAGTGGCGATCAGCCGCAATAAGCTTATAGAATAAGCTTATAGAATCAGGGCTTATAGAATTGAGCGTGTTTGAAAAACTGGCGATCAGTGCTGAAAAGTGGCTTATCACCGCGCGTCTGCCGATTTTATTTATTTATTTATTTTCCGGCAAAAAAACCCCGGTTATTTTTGCTCTAATCGCCAGCTTCTCTGGGCTTTCTGAATCGCTGTAGGCTTTTTTGGCGATAAGCTGGTGATAAGTGGCTTATCGCTGCTTACTGCATGAGGGCCTTAGGGAGGATTTGTTCCTGTAAAGTACACCTAGTTTGGCATAGGATTTGGATGTCAGGGTATCAATGTGCATCCCAAATGTTAAATGGGAGTTGAACTATATGCCCAGATATTTCAAACAAGTAACAGGGGCTAGGATGGTATTAGAGCTGGTTTTTATCTGAAGCTCTGTCATTGGCAGCTTTAGCAATTTAGCTCTGGTCCCAAATACCATTGTTACAGTCTTGTCAGTGTTTAAAATCAGTTTGTTTTGGGAAATCCAGTTTCAAGTCTCAAAAAATCAGATTGAAGTATGTGTTCAAGGTCAGAGAGGCGAGGGCTGCGTGCATATAGGATCAGATCCAAGGCCTCTCACAATAACCTGTTAGGAATATTATTTTCTCATCTATCCGACATAAGTATAAAATATACTCTACCAAGACCCCTAATACAGAGTTACCCACCTTATACGGGAGCAGCTGCCAGACGAGTACAGTAAATGTATCTTATTTCTTTTACCACTGGAGGGCAGCGTGGAGTTGCAAGGAGTGGCGCCCGTAAGGACGACGTGCCAGTTAGGCGGAAGGAGACGCGCACACACTTATGTGAAACGGATATTTTTGGGGAGGGATTTAGTAGTCTGAGTGAGAAAATTGATATTTTGTCACAATGGAAAAATGGGAAAATTAACCATTTAAATATGCAGATTTTATCCCACGTTTGGAAATTAGGGATGTTGCCTAAAAGTCTGAGAATGCATTAAGTGCCACCCACGGGCTTTAATGAAGCAGCATTTGTGGGATAAAGGGAACAGCATTCTGTATAAAGGTATTTTGGGCTCGATATAAATAATTGAAGCCAAAAACTAATATTAAGTAAATTGAGAATGGAAAAATATTCAGCACAAACGTACAGAATGTGATATTCTGAGAGATCTTACAGATGTTATCAAATCCCACAATGAATATATAGAAAATGTCTGTATAGAACGAGTCAAACAAGAATATGCCAATAAAACGTTTAATTGGGAGATACAGGGGCCACAATTCAGGTCAGTTAGCTGGAAGAAGGGAAGCCGGTCAGCCAGAAGAGCAGGTCCTCCGGTCAGCCAGAAGAGCAGGTCAGCAGGTCAGCCGGTCAGCTCTGAGATCAGCATTACTTATATCCCCTAAACGTTGTCCCCTGCATGTAATGCGCAGAACAGCCTGCACTGCATATACTGTACATGAGATACTTAACCCTTTCTTTTCGCTCGACTCTAATCTGAATGATTTGCTAATTGGTTTGTAATTAGAGAGATATTTGTAGCAGAATCCCATGTATGTTCTTTTTACCTTTTTAGATACCGTTTTGTGTAATAAAAGATATGAGATCAGAGGGGCTTCCTGTTTGCACTCGTGTTTTGGCAGAAGTGTATATGTGACCCTATAAATCTCCCTCACACCCGGCTTGGCAGCGTGACACTAGTGCAATGACCTGGGGAAGAATCACTGAGCTGTTAGCAATAGATACAACGGATAGAAAAGACACTACACATAGGTTGGATTAAAGAGAGTATTTTATTGAAATAATGAATCTCTTTGCTGGTAGGGGCCTGCAGCACATTGCAGAGCAATATAGTAACACGCAGAGCAATGCACTGCAGGCCCCTCCGGCAGCAAAGGAGTGAAGACCAATGCAGGGTGTATAAAGATCTCACTGATAATTCATGCACAAAGGGCAATTTGTTGCTGTGATCCAGAGGAAGGCGAAACATAACCCCTGCTGTGCAATGGGGGAAAAAAATTCCTTCCTGACCCCATTAAATGGCGATCGGAGGGTCCCTGGATCACTGCGCAGTGAGATCAGATGGAGCAGCACAGATCAGCGTTGTTATACACAGGGGCACACTCAGTATATAGAGATGTGGGTGATGGGGCCCTTGTGCCCCTGTGTATAACTCACCTGCTCCCCCATCCCCCTGCATATCTATCCCATTCACCCCTTTTCCTCCCGCATACCTCGCAGGGCCGGCCGGCCATTAGGCGGTCGCCTAGCGCGCAAAGGTCCTAGGGGCGCATTAATAATCATTATTATTTTTTTTCTTATTATTTCTAATTTATTTATCTTTTTTTTAAATTATTATTCTTTTTTTTTATCCAGTATTTTGGCGCCCTTTTGTTTTTATTTTGCGTCGCGCTGGGGTGCGGTCGCACCCCCTGCAGTCCCGATAGCTACGCCACTGTTTATTTTATTATTTTATTTATCTTGTTATTTTTTATACAACTGGGGCACAAATTTTAAGTTTCGCCTCGGGCGCATGAAACCCGTGCTCCGGCCCTGCTCCTTGTTCTCTCTCACCCTCTCACGCCCAATATCCCTATCTCCCTCTAGTACCTGCCCCTCCCGCAGCCTTCCTGATCTTATCTGCCTCTCCTGCGGTCAAACCAACTTCTCAGGGCCCCTAGAATACCCCTGTATCTACGCCCTGGCTCCTCTGCTACCTGCTGCCGGCTTCTTCTCCGCCTAAAAAAGGTGAAGCAGCAGATCTGTCCGCACCTCTCGTATTCTCCTACCTGCTCCTGGGGTCTTCTCCTCCGCCTAAAAAAGGTGAAGCAGCAGATCCGGCCACACCTGTCGTATGCTCCTTGGTCATCGTACACCACGTCTGCCTCCTCGGCCGCCTTGTAGCCCACCTCATTGTTCCACTTGACGCCCGCTTTGTCGTTTGCCTCGTCGTCCGCCTCGTCGTCTGGTGGCACAAAGGGCACCACCTTCGTGCGTGTCCTGACCTGCAGGAGACATGAAGTGTTTGTAACCAGGGACAGTGATACTCTGTATCGCAAGAGCTCCTGTGCCACTTATACCCCCTCCGCAATACCACGTTATACCGCCCTCCACAGGGCAAATACCCGTTATACCCACCTCCCCAGGCCCAGTACCCAGTTATACAACCCTCCCAAGGCCCAGTACCCTGTTATACACCCCTCCCAAGGCCCAGTACCCTGTTATACACCCCTCCCCAGGCCCAGTACCTGTTATACCCACCTCACCAGGCCCAGTACCCGTTATACCCACCTCACCAGGCCCAGTACCCATTATATACCCCTCCCCAGAAGGTCATGTTTCTATTTATCAAAAATACATTGAGTTACCTCTGGTTTTCAGGCATGTCCTAGGGGAGTTATCACAGAGACACAGAAACGTCGCTGAGTTTGGTGAGTAACTCCCTTAACCTCTCAGCAGTTGAATTCCCCATTAGGCGCTTAACACGTTAAAAACAAGCGTTGCTATTTCTCTGCATGAAGTTGCAGGTAATTGGAAGAGTTACACAGTGACGGCTATTTCATCACTCACCTTCTTCTCCCGAAACGGTCTTTTCTGTCTTATTTCCGGCTTCACATCGGATATCCATATCCATTCTTGGCCTCTGATCTGTATGCAAGACAATGCTTTAAGACAGGGTTGCGCAACCTTTTTCCCTGCTCCCCCCTCCCCCCTCCCCACCTTGTCTCCGACGTTCTGATGTAACGACGTCATGTGATATCACGTTGCTATGGCAATGCCACATCATGTGACGCCACGTTGCTGTCGCCAGAAGCCGCCGGAGACAAGGAAAGGGAACTTACAGAGGACTTGCGCGCGATTTCCGGCATTTAATTTAAATGCTGTGGGGAAGAGCGAGGGGCCACTGTAAGCGCCGAGCCCCTCCTCCCAAGAAAATGTCGCGCCCCTCGATTTGCACACCCCTGCTTTAAGAGATATTCTGGGACCCTCCAACTCCTCCATCGGACCCTTCCTCATACTGACTGACCTTGCAGTGCTCTGCACTGACTTGCACTGACCTGCTATGATGCCTCTCAAAATACCATGCTAACTCATTCTGAACATACATGTGTCCTTTCTACATGTTACTCAGCTTGTATGGGCCACAGACAGCTTTCCCGGGGTCCAGGACTAGTTTCCACCGGGGACCCTCACCCATGGGTCGGCGACCTTGCGAGAACCCACCCCCCCCCCCAATCTGTTTTCTCTTGCACTGCCATAGACTACAACATTTCGGCCTGCTGGTCTTTCTCAGGTAAAGTGGCTAAACCCACTAAATCCAGCAAAGAAAGGCCAGCAGCCGAAACATTGTAGTCTGTGGCACAATAAATTATCTTTTTTTATTCAAATCTGTGTGCCCTTTTCCATCAATCTTATTGTATACATTGGACGAAATGCCGGTCTTCCCTGAGACTAAGGGGCACTGGTAAAAGTATCACTAATTGTTTTTTTTGGTATGCAGCAAATCCCCATCATTTTTGCGTTCTCTTGCTCTGCCCCAATCTGACACACCACCTTGCTCTCTCACCCCCCTCTTACACTCCCCCATCACCCTTTCCTTCCCCAAAGGTTGTCCTTTAATCAGATCTTACCCAAATTGTCTCCATCTCCCTTGGAAATGTTCTGTCTTTAAGCTGTGTGGCTCCTCTTGATCCGAACTTTCTTAGCTGACCCCTTTAGGTTTCGGCTCCGAGGGTCTAAAAAATAAGCGACTCCGAAAAGATGTGAAATATGCACAAGGGTCCTAAAATATTTATCTAATGGGGCTCTGAGGGGGAGACTTAAATACTAGTTAATATAATCTATTTAACTAACAAATATGATCTATTAAACTAAGAAATATAATGTATCAAACGAAATAAATATCTATTAAACTAATAAATAGAATCTATTGTACTAAGAAATATAATCTATTCAACTAAATAAATATAATCTATTTAAAAACAATACAATAAAAAGCTGGAGAAATTATACGTCAACCAAGCCACAGATGTGATGCCAATGAGCGTTGAACTCCTTGCAGATCCACCGTCAGCTGGTTGTGGCAGAAAGTGGTGACATGCGGTAGAACAGAGTGGTTGAGCTGTAACCACGGCAGTCAGGTCAGAAATCAACACAATATTTTTTGAAATTTAGAATGAGAATGTTCAATATGTCACATTCTGGGCTCAGACCCTGAGCCCTGTCACATGTTAGCAGCTTGTGATAATAGAAGATATCCATATACTGGGATGTGATAAGAGACATGAAGGTCATTTTATACTGGGTCCCATAACCTGCTTTATATGAAGTATCATTTTACACTAATTAGTAGAGATGCTACATTTTGAAAAATAGCGCTTTTGGCGACATTGTTAATTTTCTCTACAAATGATAAATGAAAAAGTTGGATAAAACGTTATATGTGTGTGTGCGCGTGCAATATATATATATATATATATACACATATACATACATACACATATAGTATGTTTATATATATATATCATACTATATGTATATATATTGTCTGTTTTATACACACACTAGCTGAGAGACCCGGCGTTGCCCGGGATGTAAATGCGTAATAGGTAGTATTATTTATAACTCGTGGAACAATAGGTGAGTATTTGTTGTAAAGGTTTCGGGGGGGGGGGGGGGAGAAAGGGGAGCGGGGGGGGGAGAAAGGGGAGCGGGGGGGGGGAGAAAGGGGAGCGGGGGGGGAGAAAGGGGAGCGGGGGGGGGGGAGAAAGGGGAGCGGGGGGGGGGGGAGAAAGGGGAGCGGGGGGGAGAAAGGGGAGCGGGGGGGGAGAAAGGGGAGCGGGGGGGGAGAAAGGGGAGCGGGGGGGGGGGAGAAAGGGGAGCGGGGGGGGAGAAAGGGGAGGGGGGGGGGAGAAAGGGGAGCGGGGGGGGGAGAAAGGGGAGCGGGGGGGAGAAAGGGGAGCGGGGGGGGGAGAAAGGGGAGCGGGGGGGGGGAGAAAGGGGAGCGGGGGGGGGAGAAAGGGGAGCGGGGGGGGGAGAAAGGGGAGCGGGGGGGGAGAAAGGGGAGCGGGGGGGGGAGAAAGGGGAGCGGGGGGGGGAGAAAGGGGGGGGGAGAAAGGGGAGCGGGGGGGGGAGAAAGGGGAGCGGGGGGGGAGAAAGGGGAGCGGGGGGGAGAAAGGGGAGCGGGGGGGAGAAAGGGGAGCGGGGGGGAGAAAGGGGAGCGGGGGGGGGGAGAAAGGGGAGCGGGGGAGAAAGGGGAGCGGGGGGGGGAGAAAGGGGAGCGGGGGGGGAGAAAGGGGAGCGGGGGGGGAGAAAGGGGAGCGGGGGGGGGAGAAAGGGGAGCGGGGGGGGGAGAAAGGGGAGCGGGGGGGAGAAAGGGAGCGGGGGGGGGGAGAAAGGGGAGCGGGGGGGGGGAGAAAGGGGAGCGGAGGGGGGAGAAAGGGGAGCGGGGGGGAGAAAGGGGAGCGGGGGGGGGAAGGGGAGTGGGGGGGGGAAAGGGGAGTGGGGGGGGGTGGAGAGCGGTGGGCATATGTATTGTCATAATTTATGTTTGGGCATTTCCCCCCCCCCCCCGTTCCCCGTGACTCCTCCCCGCCCGTTCCCTGTGACTCGCGCTCCCCCCCCCGGCGGCCGCTTGGTCCCCCGATGTGCCGTCCTGCTGAGTGAGGCGTGCAGGCGGCTGCAGGAAGCGCCCTGTGTGGGCCTAAGACTCACGCTCCCCCCCCCCCCCCCCGGCGCCCGCTCGATGTGGCGTCTGGCTGAGCGGCGGTAGGAAGCGCCCTGTGTGGGCCTGAGGCTGAGGCGGGACGCGCAGTGGGCCTGAGGCTGAGGCGGGACATGCAGTGGGCCTGAGGCTGAGGCGGGACGCGCAGTGGGCCTGAGGCTGAGGCGGGACGCGCAGTGGGCCTGAGGCTGAGGCGGGACGCGCAGTGGGCCTGAGGCTGAGGCGGGACGCGCAGTGGGCCTGAGGCTGAGGCGGGACGCACAGTGACTTACCTGAGCGGGTGGTAGCGCCGGGGAGGTAAGGGAGCGGCTGGGGTAGGAGGGCCGCGCTTCCCGTCCGGAGCCAGTGCAGGATGGCGCACGTGAGGGGGGGGGGAGGGGGGCGGACAGAGGGTGTGTGTGTGTATAGAGCTGCTGTGTTGTGTGTGTGTGTGTGTGTGTGTGTGTGTATAGAGCTGCTGTGTTGTGTGTGTGTATGTGTATAGAGCTGCTGTGTTGTGTGTGTGTGTGTATAGAGCTGCTGTGTTGTGTGTGTGTGTGTGTGTATAGAGCTGCTGTGTTGTGTGTGTGTGTATAGAGCTGCTGTGTTGTGTGTGTGTGTGTATAGAGCTGCTGTGTTGTGTGTGTGTGTGTATAGAGCTGCTGTGTTGTGTGTGTGTGTGTGTGTGTGTATAGAGCTGCTGTGTTGTGTGTGTGTGTGTATAGAGCTGCTGTGTTGTGTGTGTGTGTGTGTATAGAGCTGCTGTGTTGTGTGTGTGTGTGTGTGTATAGAGCTGCTGTGTTGTGTGTGTGTGTGTGTATAGAGCTGCTGTGTTGTGTGTGTGTGTGTGTGTGTGTATAGAGCTGCTGTGTTGTGTGTGTGTGTGTGTGTGTATAGAGCTGCTGTGTTGTGTGTGTGTGTGTGTGTGTATAGAGCTGCTGTGTTGTGTGTGTGTGTGTGTGTGTGTGTGTGTGTGTGTGTGTGTGTGTGTGTGTGTATAGAGCTGCTGTGTTGTGTGTGTGTGTGTGTGTGGGCCGTCACTCCGCCTCAGGCCAATGAGAGGTGTGCGGGGGCGGGCGACCCAAGGGACCAATGAGAATTCCCCTAGGGACACCGGACATCCAGGCAGGCAAACATACAGTGCTTTCACTAATATAGTATAATATATATATATATATATATATATATATATATATATATATATATATATATATATAATCTTCTTCTCTCTGAAGAAGACCGTTTTAGTCGGAACGCGTTGGAGTGAGAGTCTGTGGAGTGGGACCCCTACCCTTTTCCATGACAGGAGGCCTTGGCTATCTGTAAATTGGCCTTTCACACCTACGCTTTAATGGTGATGTATTTACATCTTTAATACTCGAGCATTTATTGCCTCCATTTCTGCAATTACTATTTTACAACAACAGCTATCTCCTTACGTTATGTGCACAAATCTGCAGTGTGTGTAGAGGTATACTGTATGTGCATGCTTGGATCAGAGCTGCTTGTGTGGAGAGGTATATGAGCATGCTTGGATCAGAGCTGCTTGTGTGTAGAGGTATATGTGCATGCTTGGATCAGAGCTGCTTGTGTGTAGAGGTATATGTGCATGCTTGGATCAGAGCTGCTTGTGTGGAGAGGTATATGTGCATGCTTGGATCAGAGCTGCTTGTGTGTAGAGGTATATGTGCATGCTTGGATCAGAGCTGCTTGTGTGTAGAGGTATATGTGCATGCTTGGATCAGAGCTGCTTGTGTGTAGAGGTATATGTGCATGATTGGATCAGAGCTGCTTGTGTGTAGAGGTATATGTGCATGCTTGGATCAGAGCTGCTTGTGTGGAGAGGTATATGTGCATGCTTGGATCAGAGCTGCTTGTGTGTGTAGAGGTATATGTGCATGCTTGGATCAGAGCTGCTTGTGTGTAGAGGTATATGTGCATGCTTGGATCAGAGCTGCTTGTGTGTAGAGGTATATGTGTATGCTTGGATCAGAGCTGCTTGTGTGTAGAGGTATATGTGCATGCTTGGATCAGAGCTGCTTGTGTATAGAGGTATATGTGCATGCTTGGATCAGAGCTGCTTGTGTGTAGAGGTATATGTGCATGCTTGGATCAGAGCTGCTTGTGTGTAGAGGTATATGCGCATGCTTGGATCAGAGCTGCTTGTGTGGAGAGGTATATGCGCATGATTGGATCAGAGCTGCTTGTGTGTAGAGGTATATGCGCATGCTTGGATCAGAGCTGCTTGTGTGTAGAGGTATATGTGCATGATTGGATCAGAGCTGCTTGTGTGGAGAGGTATATGTGCATGCTTGGATCAGAGCTGGAGTGTGTGTAGAGGTATATGTGCATGCTTGGATCAGAGCTGCTTGTGTGTAGAGGTATATGTGCATGCTTGGATCAGAGCTGCTTGTGTGTAGAGGTATATGTGCATGCTTGGATCAGAGCTGCTTGTGTGTAGAGGTATATGTGCATGCTTGGATCAGAGCTGCTTGTGTGTAGAGGTATATGTGAATGCTTGGATCAGAGCTGCTTGTGTGTAGAGGCATATGTGCATGCTTGGATCAGAGCTGCTTGTGTGTAGAGGTATATGTGCATGATTGGATCAGAGCTGCTTGTGTGGAGAGGTATATGTGCATGCGTGGATCAGAGCTGCAGTGTGTGTAGAGGTATATGTGCATGCTTGGATCAGAGCTGCAGTGTGTGGAGAGGTATATGTGCATGCTTGGATCAGAGCTGCTTGTGTGGAGAGGTATATGTGCATGCTTGGATCAGAGCTGCTTGTGTGTAGAGGTATATGTGCATGCTTGGATCAGAGCTGCTTGTGTGTAGAGGTATATGTGCATGCTTGGATCAGAGTTGCAGTGTGTGTAGAGGTATATGTGCATGCTTGGATCAGAGCTGCTTGTGTGTAGAGGTATATGTGCATGCTTGGATCAGAGCTGCTTGTGTGTAGAGGTATATGTGCATGCTTGGATCAGAGCTGCTTGTGTGTAGAGGTATATGTGCATGCTTGGATCAGAGCTGCAGTGTGTGTAGAGGTATATGTGCATGCTTGGATCAGAGCTGCTTGTGTGTAGAGGTATATGTGCATGCTTGGATCAGAGCTGCTTGTGTGTAGAGGTATATGTGCATGCTTGGATCAGAGCTGCTTGTGTGTAGAGGTATATGTGCATGCTTGGATCAGAGCTGCTTGTGTGGAGAGGTATATGTGCATGCTTGGATCAGAGCTGCTTGTGTGTAGAGGTATATGTGCATGCTTGGATCAGAGCTGCTTGTGTGTGTAGAGGTATATGTGCATGCTTGGATCAGAGCTGCTTGTGTGTAGAGGTATATGTGCATGCTTGGATCAGAGCTGCTTGTGCTGGTGATTACTTTTGCTGTTCTTTGCCTCACGGAATACATGTTTGGTAGATGTGAGTCCCCCTCCTCTTTTATCAATTTTCTTCCTTGTTTTTAACCCACAGTAATACATTTGTATTGTTATCACTTTCTTGGCATGCCCGTGTGCTTCTTCATAAGGATGCTTTTTTCGTTGTAATACATATCCATTATC